>NW_026857803.1:0-68728 GCF_026571515.1 Ruditapes philippinarum
ATCAGTGATCACATGTGTCGCCTCATATGGCCAATTTCATGTTGCAGCTTCAGTGCAGTGGAAGACACAAAAATGATTAACAGGACAAAACATGTTACAATGTATATATTCAAGGGCGATAAATCAGTAACAAATCATTCAACTGGAAAACTTGTGAAATATATGCGCATATTTTATTTGTTTGTTTGCTTTGGGTTTTACGTCACATCAACACAGTAAAGGTCATATCGCGACGTTCCAGCTTTTACTGGTGGAGGAAGACCTCAGGTGATATGCCCATATACTTGAGCTTCTGATCAATCCTTAAAAGTTTCCTTTAAATTTGATAAACGGTACCAATTGAGTTATCTGATAAAAATTATTAAAGGGCCATAACTCTCACAAGAACATCAATAAGTGATCACATGTGTTGCCTGATGATAGCCAACTGTATTGAGGGGCCATTGGAAAGTTTATTGGAAATGTAAATTGACTTTACAGATGTTTGAGTGGTTTTTAGTAATGTGGAAAAAGTAACAATTACAAAATTTATTATACTGAACATTGTATTATACAAACAAAAGTTGAAGTCCTTCTTTAAATTTGACACCGCCAACATCAGGATATTTTCACGCCTTTTCTGGACAGGAAGATGTTACCCATCAACTTGTATGGTAGGTGCTAATTACAACATAGGTGTGTGTTCTAACAGCCTTAAAATGTGTGAAAATAAGTTTAAATTAGTGCGAATGAACTTCCAATACATGATGTTGCGTACAGTAAGCTGGTTTAGTTACGGCACTTTCCTTTTTTTACTGTTTCTGTTATTCTCTCACCTCGTAATATTGTCATTAAATTAAGACTGATTCATGAGTCAATGTCTTGAAGTTTTACGCAGGTCCCTTTATCTTTCTACTGTATTATGAGGTATGGGTTGGTACAGTTAGAAACACAGTTTTGTGGTAACTGAAGTATGTTTCAAGTATACCTACATTGGTGACTTGTATATTAGTGAAAACCAGATCCAAGGTGGTGTTGTTGTTAGTTGTAGGCATGAGAATTTTTTGCTGCAACCCATATGTTTTCATGTGTGTTTCTAACTGCAGTTTTCTCTGTCCTTCACAGTTGAAATCTCCCATTACAATAACCAATCCAGTTATACCTTCTAGTACAGAACTAATGTCTTTTATAATTGTATTTAGCTTTGTATTAGGCTTTGCATAAACAGAGAAGACATTTATACAAAGTGGTTGTGTTATGTGGATGTACACTATTTCGAGTTGACTGACAGCTTTGTTTTCATTTCCAACACACACTTTGTCTGTTTTTGTGTAGATAATCGTACCATATGGAGATCTTTTGTCACTGTAATCGTAGAGATGAATGTCGAAATGAGGGATTGATAAAGTATCAGATTTATCTTTGGAACATAGTTTGGTTTCCACAAGCATTAAAGTATCAGCTGCCATGAGATTTCTGTCCTGTTTGATGTCTAGCAAATGCAGTGGCAGACTTTGAGCATTGAGGAAACAGATGCTGAATACATGATGGGATGTATAAATGGGTGTGAAACATAAAGAAACTTCACTTGTATCCCTCAAACGAGCCATTTCTGTCTTAACATCTTCTGAAACAGTGAATTTGTCTGGATTGAAAGGGTTCAAATTTTTTAGACCACTTAGAGTTGTCACACGGCTTAAGGCAACATAGTGCATATGAGGACTTTTCTTGTCTGGAAGTTGAACAACAATCTTATCCAAAGTATCTCCTTGTGAACGGTGAACAGTCTTCCCAGCTGCAAGCTGTAATGGAAACTGAGTCCTTTGAACTTTCACATTCTTGTATTTTCCAACAGGGAATTGTCTTGATACTCGTGATATAGATGTCCATGAACGATCAATACCTTGATAGACATGTTTCATCGAAATACGCCTCTGTTTTCCTAAGATTTGTTGGTCAAAAAGAACCCAAATTAGTTGGGGTACATTGTTTTCATTGCATGTAATAAACTTGCAAACACCAGTTGCCCCATTAACAATCCCATCCTCTACATCAAGATTTAGTGTCAACTCAACACGAAGTCCGACTCAAATCAGAAGAGATTTTGCCAGTCCCATACTATCTCCTGCACGAGTTGGTGCCAAATCTAACACCTTTTTTTACAGCAAGATTAACATTATCAATAGCTATGTCTGATGCACTACATTCAGTTTTATGACTAGTACAGTTGTTGAATGCTGTAGTGTTGTGATGTTGAACAGCAGCATTATAGTAGAAGATGTGAGTGGTACTGTAGTCTTCTATTGTTGTTTCTTGGACCAAATCGAGACTGTAACAACTGCATGTCAATATTAGTTTGTTTGCCTTCTCTGACATTATTAAGGGCTGTGGCAAAGGTTTTATCTTCTGCTTGGCGCATAATTTCTGTTAATTCAAAAATTTGGAAATGGTCGACCCAGATGTTGGGAGATAAAATTCCAAAATCATCAAACTGAAGAGGCAGCACGAAATATCCATTTGTCTCTAACTGGACTTAATTGGAAGAGATCCCCAATACATAAAACGCTGACACCACCAAAAGTACATTGTCCTTCTGCATGATATCTCTTATTCTGTTGTCAATGTAGTAGAAGAGGTTAGATCCACACATAGATATTTCATCAATGAACAGAAACTTTAAATTTCCAAGTTTTGTTCTCATACTATTGAGCTTTTTCTGCAGTCATTGATTTGTATCTAAAACCTTGATTTGCAGGAACATTGAAAACCGAGTGTATAGTATTTTCCACGATTAGGAAGGCAGCTTTTCCAGTTGGAGCAGTGAGCAGTATGTTGATCTGTTCAGGATTATCCCCCTGCAGTAGAGTTATAATGTCTCAACAGGGCTTGATACAATGTCTTGGTGAGTTTTGTCTTACCAACACCAGCACCTCCGGTGAGGAAAAGGAACAACTGTTCATTAGTTGTTTTTACCTTCATCAAGACATGATCAAAGAATTCACGCTGTTTTCTATTGAGAGAGCGAACATCTTGTCTAAACTGTTCATCAGAAATTCTGTTTCTGATTGTTTCCTCTCTGAAATCAGATCCAGGCTGATCAGACATTCCTATATCTCTTCCGATATCATAATTGATGTACTGGTCTTCTTTTTCATGACATGTTTCTGTTTTCATCCATATCATTTCTGTGTTGTGTACTCGGAGCAACGTCTGCAAACATCTCATTGTCATCTTCGTGTACAGCTTCAATTTCTTGGTCTTGAGCAATGCTATAATATTCTGACCTTTTCAAATCATTCTCTTCTTTTACTGACATATATTGTTCTTGATAAGATGAAGAGTCTCCATCAAGGCAGTCTGATAACTGCAAGGTGTGAAAAGCAGAAGGAGTTCTCTGAAGTGATTTTCTGGATCTGTTTTCTCATTGTACTTTACGAACCTTATAATTTTTTCATTCGCCTTTTTCTCATTGATGTACCATTCTGTAAAGTTATTTTACTGTAAAGTGTGTGTTGTTCATCAGCTGATGCATCATCATCTCTATTACCTTCTTCTTCTGAATCGGGTATGTCCATGTTTTGTTTGCAATCTTTTTTTTCTTTGTTGTGTTCAAATCGTACCAGGCTGCAAAATCAGCCAAACACATTGTGTTGAGAGATCTTGGTCGTTGCGTATATCGGCTTATAATGTTTTCAGCAGCAATGTCTTCTGAATCGTCTGGTAATTTTTTCAATTGCTCTTCAGATTTCAAGATGAAAGGTCTCTCTTCTGGTGGACTTGTGTTAATAAAAATGAATGATCTACTACATCTTCTCAATGGTAACTGCAAGGTCAGGTAAACTGCTTCTTGAGCACTCATCTCTGAGTGTCTGGTAAAACTTATTTCCAATAGCTCTCACCTGTGAGCGAATGTCACTACCAGTTTGCTTTTGCCTCTTCACACGTTTTTCTTAATAATTCACTCATTCCTCTTTGTCCTTTACTAATATAGCTGATGATATACATCGCACAGGCATAGGCATCTGTTACAAACTGAATGTCATGATTAGCTTCCCATGCAGCCAGTATGTGAGGAGAAAAAGCATTCACTCGGACTGCATCAGGTTGTCTGTTGAAGAATATTTTAGGTTCAGATACACTGGATCTGATGGCCAATATATAGTCTTCTTGATTCATGTTCAAGGAAAAAAGGAATTCATCCATAGTTATTTCTGCCCCCATACCTAGGTCATTCAGAGCAGTCTGGATGGTTTGAAAGTCTTCTTGCGCTTTTGACATAATGTCTTCATTAACATCAACTAAAGGGCGTATAACCATGGTGATTGGTAAGGGTGGATATGGTATGTTGAAACGACACTCTTGTCTGTTCCGTTTTTTTGCAAGTGTGGGAGTGTCGATGTAGTTGGTATTTGGAAAGTGGGTCAGAACGAAGTGTAGATAGGTAATTGTCAATGAAATTACATAGTTCATCATCAGGCACTTCATCAAGCTTAGGAGTATTATCAACCCACAAAAGCCCATGTATATCTGGCGATCCCCTGTGTTGAAATTCTACTCTGTAGAACTGATCTAGTAGTTTTCCAACAGGATTTAACTGACTGTAAAGAAATAATGAAAAGAACTGCTGCACACGAAAGTCGAAGTAACGAGCTACAGATACTGGGTCAGAAGAAATTAGTTTCGTTTTATCAGTCCAGGTAAAGGCTTCTATTTCATCATCAGAGGGCATCTGTCCTTCAGAGATTTTATGTAAGCTTTGCAAAAGTGGCTTCCAATGCGTTTCTGCAGCAGACAAGCTAATGAACCATGTGGGAAGTCCCAATTGCCTTATCATAGAAAACAAATCTTTTTTGGCACTCTCCCAATATGGTGGAGATCCACGTAAGGTTCTAAAAATTCTGAAACCTTCATCAAGTTTTACCATATTTTCCACTATATCTTTGTTCCTCATATCTTTGGCTGTGTATTGTTTACCCTTTGTTTTGTTTCTCTTAACAGAAAGCCACACACTATCCTGTATTTGTTTCAACTGCAATTTTCTTGCTTTGAAGAAGATATTTGTTATATTTGCAGCTGCTCGGCGATCACAATTTCTAAGTTCTGCTTTGCATATATCAGAGTATTTGACAGCAACTGTTCTTTCCTTGTTTGATGGGCGCTTTTCACCACAAAATATTGTGGGAAATGCCAGTTCCTCAATGTTTTCAGAGAATATGCTGATTGGTACATTACCTTCACTTGGAGCAACATTCAGTGTATTACCGTAGTGAGCCGTGGTGATATCAGGATGGAGCATGGTATCCATTTCACCAAAAGAAAACATTTCAGCTTCATCTTCCCCTTCTGACCAAGAATCTTCATCGTTTGTATTTCCATTTTCAACTGTGTTTTGTATGTTACCATCATACGAAACTGTTCCTGTTTTGACGGTATTTTGTGTCATGTCATTACTTTCAAATTGAATACTTGGGTTGGAGTTCTGTTGTAAATTTGGTTCAATACTACTGCATTAAGGGCCAAGAATACTTTCATTGTCATTGTCGTTAAATCGGTTTGAAATTGCTTCATTATCCCCTTCTGACCAAGAATCTTCATCGTTTGTATTTCCATTGTCATCTGTGTCTTGTTTGTTACCATCATACAAAACTGTTCCTGTTTTGACGGTATTTTGTGTCATGTCATTACTTTCAAGTTGAATACTTTGGTTGGAGTTCTGTTGTACGTTAGGTTCAGTACTACCGCATAAAGAGCCGAGAATACTTTCATTGTCATTTTCGTTAAATTGGGTTGAAGTTTGGTGTGACGATGTATTATCTTCAGACTCATGTTCTTTTATATTTGAAGGTTCTTTTGCTGTAGTATTTGAAGATTCTGTTTGTAACCAATTTTCATTTATTTCATCAGTTACAAAGTTTCTGAAAAGTGTTTTTGTTAGAAGGTACCTTGCGGCTCGCAAACACTTTTCTGGGCGAACATTTTCAAACATGTAATGCGACTTATAACGCAGTCTTCTTTTTAACTTAACTGGTACTGTGTTAGTACAGTCTAGTTGTCTTGGCAAAATGTTCACAGTTGAAATGTTGTCAGCTGAGACGTTCACAACATTACCACGTATACTCCTTTGGTCTCCTCTAGGTAGTTCTCTGAGTTGCATGAAAACATTAACAGGTGATATCAATCTTTCTTCTAACCTGTTCACCTTTAATTCTTCAGGTAGTGGTGGGAAGTTTACATTGTTGGCAGCACTTAAAGGTGGTATTTTGTTTGGTATGACAAACAAGTGTGACAAGTGTGACATATATAGAAGTCTTCTAGGTTATGTGAGGAAATGTTGCATTTTGAGCAGAGTTCTGGAATATTTTTTAAATGGGGATTGAACAAAAGTAGTCTAAAAAAATTGGCAGATAGGTGCACTGAAATCACACCCAAATTTGCAGCAATTTTAATCTTACCAATCATGTATTGTTCTTTGAACCATGCATTTTTTCTTCTTTGTTTTCGTGAAATTTTCTCCCGGATACAAAATCTTCTATACCTTCTTTGTTGTTGTTTTTTTATTCTTTCAACTTCTCTTATCATAGGATCTTGTCTGATCTTACGTTTTCTTGTCCTTTCTTTCTCAGTCTCTTTTTGCTTTATTTCAAAATATTCCCTCTTTATTTTTCTTCTTCTTGTATCTGCCTGTTGCTCTTTATGTCTAACAGAAGATTCTTCTCTTACCCTGTTACACCAGGCAGTATTTGCCTGTTGTTCACTACGTCTAATGGGAGAGTGTTCCCTTACTTTTCGGCGCCGACAAGTATCAGCCTGTTGTTCTCTACCTCTAATGAAAGGGTCTTCCCTTACTCTTTGGCGCCTAGTAGTATCTGCCTGTTGTTCTCTACCTCTATTGGAGGGGTCTTCCCTTACTCTTTGGCGCCTAGCAGTATCTGCCTGTTGTTCTCTACCCCTAATAGAAGGGTCTTCCCTTACTCTTTGGCGCCTAGCAGTATCTGCCTGTTGTTCTCTATCTCTAATGGAAGGGTCTTCCCTTACTCTTTGGCGCCTAGCAGTATCTGCCTGTTGTTCTCTACCTCTAATAGAAGGGTCTTCCCTTACTCTTTGGCGCCTAGCAGTATCTGACTGTTGTTCTCTACCTCTAATAGAAGGGTCTTCCCTTACTCTTTGGCGCCTAGCAGTATCTGACTGTTGTTCTCTACCTCTAATAGAAGGGTCTTCCCTTACTCTTTGGCGCCTAGCAGTATCTGACTGTTGTTCTCTACCTCTAATGGAATAGTCTTTTCTTAATTTCCGCCGCCAGGCAGTATTTGCTGTCTGTTTCTTCTTTCTAACAGGAGATTCAGCTCTTATATTTTGCCACCTGATAGTATTAGCTAGTCTCTCTTTTTGTCGATATTTATCACACATGCGGTTTGCTGATTTCCTAAGTTTATCAACCTGTCTTTCTTTCTCTCTTACTTGTAGGTTTCCTCTACTTTGTTGTTTTCTTACTCTGTCATTTTCATGTCTTACTTCAGACTGTTTTTTTGTATAGAAGTGTGTCGAATACTGCAGCAAATTTCTTTTTTCTGGAAAGTTTGAAACTGTTCCTGCCATTAAACACAGCCTAAGGTGTTGCCTTGCATTCAAAGTATCGTATGAGCAGTTTTCAGGTCTTTTTCCAAGAACACATGTAAAAGCAAAAGCACAAGCCATGACTCCACAAAGTGGGTCATAACCTTGTTGTGTAACTTCTTTATAAAGTACTTTAGACATTTTTTCTTCACCATACACGAGACGAAGTTGTGGTAGTACTTGTTCATAATGAATTTGATTTCTCACTGAATCATACACATGAATTTCTTTCTGATGTGGTCGGTAACAAGATGTGACCCAATGACCTGGTAATGGATGTATATTGACTGAGAATTTACCATCAGGAAGACTTGCTTTCACTATACTATCAGTATCATTTCCTCTGGCAGCAAGGGCATACTTGATTTCAGCTGGTGTAAAGTACCCTATATAAGGGGCTTCCTGATTATCACAAGTTGTTTTCAGAATATTAAGGGCAGCTACAATGACATCATCTGGTACCTCTGTAAATTTACTTCCAACCATTGATCCAAACTGGAAAGGTGTGTAACCAGTTTGAGAAGAGGATCCCTTTCTGTGTTCCTACAAATATAAATAAATGTTGACTATAAAGATACATATTTTGACTGACAGATATTCTGTTATCTTCGGCTAATTCAAATGTTTACGGATGTTTGAAAATGAAAATCCTTTAAACAAACATTTTCTAGCATACAAGTACACGTTGTTATAGGTTGAGACAACTTCAGCATAGGATGAAGCCTGATGAGCTGACATTTTATTTCCTGCTGTTGACATACTGTGGGCCGTTTTGGTAGGTGAGGATGAAAGAGTAGTTTTAAAGAGGAATACATATAAAAGTAATTATGAGTAAGCAGTCTTTGACATGTAGTAAGTATAGGAAAAAGGGGAGATTGGAGAGTTTGTTAAAATTAAGTGGAAAAATTGAAAGAAAAAGTTTTAAAGAAAATAGTTTTCCCAAAAACACTTACAAGAGGTATTGGGCTGATTGGCAAGGATGACTGTTTTTTACTAGAGAGAGGTGCAGGCCATGAAGATGGCTGAGCAGCAGTCGTGGTATCTGATGGTGGTAAGTTTCTGGGAGGTGTCGAGACAGGTTTGGATGTGTTTTTTGACAGAGCTTCTGATGATTGATGTTTAGAAATATGCTCATTGTCGTTGATGTTTCTAGAAAAGCAAGAAATATATATTGATATGATAAATTGATTGAATAGGCAAGATTTATGACTGGAAGAGAACTCAGCAGCTGAAACCCAATTGTACAGAAAGTATATTGAGAAAACAAAGTAATATATATTATTTCAATTAAATGTAAGACTTAAACATCTATAGATGTTCGATAATGGATATACTAATTACTGGAAGGAGCAGTGTTAACAATATCAGGAATTATATTTGGACTTACAAAATAAACTAAAACATAACAAACCTTTTTAATCTTTTTCTATCTCTATCTTTGATTGTGTTCGTTCTATACCCTTGTTGTCGTTTTCTCACCATGATTGTGTAATCTAAAATTATATTTCAAACTTTATAACAAACTTTTTAAAAGCTACAAGAAGACATTGCAGGAACTATTGAATTTTAATTTAATTTCGAGTATATTCCTTTATCATATTTTGCAGACTTTCTTTCCTATTACAAGTGCTTTATCTGATGTATATAAACATTTCATACATTATGTTTTAGGTTTTTTTGACCTCAGTAGACCTCCTTTACGATGTTAATATTTTAAAGTGTTTAATCTGAAAATATAAGCAAGATGTACTGTATAATGTTTTATACAGTGTAAATACAAGGTAACATATTCAATATACATGTGAAGAAAGGTTTAAATGTTTGTTTGTGATTTTCTTTTGATAGTATTAGTTTTGTTTCACATCAAGGATTTGTTCAGCAATTCCAACTTCTATAACTGATACCTAAAATTTTATTCAAGAATTATATACAGCAGATACAACAAATAGTTGGTAAACATTGGTATAATGTAACTGAAAGGTGGTTATTGAGGAACTGTTTTACAGCTTAATATCTAAAGCACAAAATTACTAGTTATAAATGCAAAGGGACTGATAAACAAAAAAGTAGCAACCACCTTTCACTTACAAAACTATCAATGTTTACCAACTCAGAATATACATATACATGGAAGAAGACAACAGTGTAAAAGAATCATAACAACATTTGTGTATATGAAGTGAACACCTTTCACTATAAGTAATAAGCTTTTATGAAGGAAAAGTTGACATTAAAAATAACATAACAAATACAAAAGAGAATGGTCATAATAGGCTAAACATTGGCATAATGCAACTAAAAGGCAGTTATTATGAACAGTTTTACAACTTGTAATATCTAAAGCACAAATTACCAGTTGTAATTGCAAGGTGCATAATAAACCAAACAAAGAAGTTACTGCCTTTCATTTAAAGATATGTCAATATTTACCAACTAAGTAAAAATTCAACAGTTGTTTAAGGAAAATTCTAAGTTCAATGGGAGATAAATCTGTAAATATTGGTGCTAGAGTTATGAACATTGTAAAAAAAGATGGGGATGATAATAATGTACATATATTTGAAGTATGAGGTTGATCCCTTAAGAAATAAAGAAGTTACAGTAAAAATAGTATTTTTAAAGGAAAATTCTAAGTTCAATGAGAGATAAATCTGTAAATATTGGTGCTAGAGTTATGAACAATGTCACATAAGATGGGGATGATGATAAGGTACATATATTTGAAGTATGAGGTTGATCCCTTAAGAAATAAAGAAGTCACAGTAAAAAAAAATATTTTTTAATGAAAATTCAAAGTTCAAGGGGAGATAAATCTGTAAATATTGGTGCTAGAGTTATGAACATTGTCACATAAAATAGAGATGATAATAAGGTACATATATTTGAAGTATGAGGTTGATCCCTAAAGAAATAAAGAAGTTACAGTAAAAAAAGTATATGTTTAAGGAAAATTCTAAGTTCAAGGGGAGATAAATCTGAAAATATTGGTGCTAGAGTTATGAACATTGTCACATAAGATGGGGATGATGATAAGGTACATATATTTGAAGTATGAGGTTGATCCCTTAAGAAATAAAGAAGTAACAGAAAAAAAAATATTTTTTAAGGAAAATTCAAAGTTCAAGGGGAGGTAAATCTGAAAATATTGGTGCTAGAGTTATGAATTTTGTTACATAAGATGTGGTTGATGATAAGGAACATATATTTGAAGTTTGAAGTTGATACCTTAAGAAATTACAAAGTTCTAGTGAACTAGAAATGTGTCTATAGGACACGGGTGTCCCACCGCGCCACTGTTCTGTCAATCTTTTTACTTAGTCAAGGATAATAACTCTACAAATACTGGATAAATCCACAAGCATAACCCCAGGTGCAAATCTAAATATGCTGAGCAACCTGCCCATAAGGTTTAATGACTCTATGTCAAATCCTTTTTGAGTAAATCGCCACACAAGTTGAAAAATGCAAAAATTTTCTAAGTCAAGGGCAATTACTCTTAAAATTCTAAATCAATCCAGACGAAAATACCTGGTGCAAAACTGCACATGCTGATCAATTTTCCTGTGAAGTTTCATGACCCTAGGTCAAATACTTTTTGAGCTACATGCGACACAAGTTGAAAATTGCAAAATTTTACTAAGTCAAGGGCAATAACTCTGAAAATACTAAAAATATCCAGACGAAAATACCCAGGTGCACAACAGCACATGCTGATCAACATTCCTGTAAAGTTTCATGACCCTACGTCAAATACTTTTTGAGTTACGTGCGACACAAGTTGAAAATTGCAAAATTTTACTAAGTCAAGGGCAATAACTCTGAAAATACTAAAAATATCCAGACAAAATTACCCAGGTGCACAACTACACATGCCGATCAACATTCCTGTAAAGTTTAATGACCGTAGATCAAATACTTTTTGAGTTACATGTGACACAAGTTAAAAATTGCAAAATTTTACTAAGTCAAGGGCAATAACTCTGAAAATACTAAAAATATCTAGACGAAAATACCCAGGTGCACAACTACACATGCTGATCAACATTCCTGTAAAGTTTCATGACTCTAGGTTAAATACTTTTTGAGTTACGTGCGACACAAAAGTGAACGGACAGAAGGACAGACGGACGGACAAGGGTAAATCTAAATGCCTGCCACTAAAGTGGGGGCACAAAAATATTCCACTGCACCAAAACTTTAATCTGAAACCTGGACCGGGGGGGGGGGGGGGAGAGAGAGGGGAGTAAGACAGCTCTCCATATACTTTGTATAGTCAAGCTAACAATATATGTTCAAAAAATTTTAGAAACATAATTAAAGAATAACTGTAAATCAAATGTTTATAATCACCTTTTTCAGTTCCTTTGCATGTGAGTCAATAATTTGTTCTGCAATGCATAGAAGCTTTTCACATCTGAGTGTGAGTTATTTAGGAAAGAAATAACAGTATTTAGACAATAAAGTCAATGGTGCTTGAAGAAAAAGGATTGCCCTTAATAATTTTTAAACCAATCAAATTTATGGCAGAAAATATTCTGTGGTCACATGATCAATTTTTGGACAATTGGGCTATCAATCAAACTTTTGGACAATAATTATTAATCTGTCAATCAAAAGCTTGCACCAGTGTGTTTAGGATAATCAAAAGATGCAATGAAGTATAACTTGAAGGCTTTTACTCAAATATTACAGTTATAATTGCTGTGAGTTGCCTCAAGCAATTATCTAAATCAAGACACAAGAAGTACATCATGGCCCTTAACCACTCACCTGAGGATATGCACTACATGCACATGTTATCATTTCTTAAGACCTTTTAATAGTTTCAGAAAAATTAATCTAAGGAAGATATCTTTTAAGCTTATTTCTATTATTAATTTTGTTACCCAATTACAGCAGATCTAAACAAATTTCTGAATTTTAGTGCATATAAAAATCTGTTGGCAATTTCAAAAAAGAAATGCTGTATAAAGCCAATTTCTTTTTAGATATTATGTTCATCTTTTTAAAAAATTCAAATCAATTAAAGCAAATTTTGTACAGGTCCACCAAATGGTAGTTTCTGTAAACATTCATTAAACTGTACCAAACAATTGATGAGAGAATTTTGTTTCAAGGTTTTCCTTTTTTTGCCCTTGTAGAAATGTTTTCAACAGACAAAATTCACAATACATTGTTCAGTACACTAAAACAAAGCTAGAAATTTTACTAATGAATCACCTTATGATAAAGTTTGTAGAGTTTAATCAACATCTGCTGGTCAGTTGAAGTGGGATGTTACTCAACATTCACGTTTTAACACTGCACCAACAAATTTAGGTCATATGACAGCTTTCAAGCTTTACTGGTGGAGGAAGACCTCAGGTGCCTCTCTGTACATTATTTCAGGCACAAATTGCTACCCCGAGTATAACCACTGGCATACTTTACCTCAGCAATACAGGTTTTAATTTGAGGGATCCTGACCAATAGAGGGTAAAATTATGACATCATCCAAATTATAACAAGATCTAAGGTCTGATAGTTGCAGTTTTGTTTGGGGTATACTGAAAATTCTTTATGAAGGTCTAATTAAATTATTCTTTGAGAACATCTTTGGTAGTCTTCTTGAATGATCACCTTACTTGAACCATTTAGGGATTTTTTTGTGAAAGAGTAAAGAATGATCATTTGTGTTTTAAAGTTTCCATTAAAATATACCTAGTTAAAGAGTGGATCACAGATTAAAATATACCTAGTTAAGGAGAGGATCAAATAATTGTTACAATTTTACTGACAACCATTCAAAAAATTTTCCTGCACAGTATTGTCAGGTGAATCACAATAAATAATATAATAATGATGGTGATAAACATTGTGCTCAGGTGAGCTAAAAAGTTCCAGACCATATAATCAATTTTCTGATTATCAACTTGCATAGAAGATTGGGTTGAAATGAAAACAACTATATTGATGTAATATAGATAAGAATTTATTTATGAATTTCAATTACTATAATTTTGAAACTATTACAATGCTTTCCACATTATTTACCATTGTACATGATTGGCAAACAAAGTCAAAAATAGGAAATGCATGCTAAAATAATTACTTAATACAAATATGAAAAATTTGTACCTAATTATGAAAAAAATGAAAGATTATCATAAAAGTATTTTTTGAAAGTATGGTCATCCTTTTAAACAAGCAAACTGCAAGAATATTTATTTGAATATCACCTATATACACCATACATTCTTTGTATTAATAATGAACATGTATGAATATTGTGAATAAAATGGCCTGCTTACAAACATCAATGCTGTCCTACAGGCATGTATATAGTATTTGATACAATTTATAAAATCCATGTTATCTTAATTGTAATATAAAAAAACTGAACATGTTTGAAAGAAATTCAAATATACTCACATTATATAAATATGCAATGCATAGACTGTATCACTGTAAAACTATTCTTGATATGTTCTGTGTTGAATTGTCGGAATCACATGATGTTCCATTTAATGAAAAACGAATGAAGTCTGCCATTTGTATAGGGGTCATCTGCTGGCCATGAACAATCAGCATACCAAGTTTGACGTTCCTAGGCCTAAGCGTTCTGTAGTTATTAACCAGAAACCGTTTTTAACGGCAAGGTCAACCTGACCTTGACCTTTGACCCATTGACCCCAAAATCAATAGGGGTCATCTGCTGGTCATGACATATCACCATACCAAGTTTGAAGTTCCTAGGCCTAAGGGTTCTTTAGTTATCACTCAGAAACCATTTAGTCTACGTACGGACCGACGGACCGACAAATGCAAAGCAATATACCCCCTTTTCTGCGAAGTGGGGGCATAATTACATAATCAACCGTGCAATATGCGCAAGGACTTGAGCTACAGATCAATCCTGTAAAGTTTCATTGAAATTGAAAGTGGTATAAGAGAAGTAGTCCGGACAAACTTTATAAAAAATTATTAAAGGGCCATAACTCTGATAAAAATCATTGAACCGGAAAATGCTGACAATATGCACAACTAGACTTGGTATTGATCATGCCTGTAAAGTTTGGATGAAAGTGCACCAGTAGTTTCTGAGGACAAGTTTTGTGTATGTGGTAACATACAGAAAAAAAAACACATTTTTTTTCAAAGGGCCATAACTCGGCCAAAAATCATTCAACCGGAAAACCCGAGCAATATGCGCAAGGACTTGAGCTACAGATCAATCCTGTAAAGATTCATTGAAATTGCATTAGTGGTATAAGAGAACTAGTCCGGACAAACTTTAAATTTAAAAATTATTAAAGGGCAATAACTCTGATAAAAATCATTGAACCGGAAAATGCTGACAATATGCACAACTAGACTTGGTATTGATCATTCCTGTAAAGTTTGGATGAAATTGCAGCAGTAGTTTATGAGGAGTAGTCCGGACAAGTTTTGTGACGGACGGATGGACAGACAGACAGACAGACAGACAGACGACGGAGAAGTGATCCCTATATGTCGCCACTACTACGTAGAGGCGACACAAAAACAACCAATCAACATGTTGAATATACAAGGTGACATGCAATAAACATTTAATTGATGAAAGTGCTTAGTGGCCGATACGATTATCATGAATTAAGGACTGAGGAATTCTTGGAGAAAGTGGGTGAATTTATGGACGTTTATAAGAATGTGGTTTTTTGAACCAGTAAAATGTTGTTTTATTGCATGTTATATGTAAATGATCTAAAGAAATTATTACATGTGTTATTTGTTCCTGAATTATTTACTAAACAAAAATTTACTCTTAGAAATGTCTGTAAATTGTCCTTTAATTAAAAAAATATTAATCAAATAATAATTAAAATAAGCATATGATATAAAAAGCATTATGTTGTTAGCTTATTTACTTTTTAGAAAAAAATTGGATGAGAGGTGAAGTGTCTTACTGATTTTGGGGGGTGAAGTGTCTTGAGGGGTGAAGTGTCTTCAAAATATGAGGGGTGAAGTGTCTGGGGATGAAGTGTCTTGCATGTTGATCATGTTGAGCATAATTGTTTATTATACAATAATTGTAATAAAAAAATACAGACTTTATGAATATAGTTTTCCTTTCTTTTTTTGTGTTTTATGTGCTATTTTAATACTGAGTTTTTACGTTTACTACTATTTTAAGAATTCATTTGTCATATTGACCGACGATTACGAGTATAAGTAAAAACTTAACTGGAAAAAGTCAGTAAATTATGGTTAAACTTTTAATATATAATATTGTTTATTCTTAAAACATATACATGTACATTTGTATTTTTCTTTATCATTTTTTTAAATTATCAATCAATTGAATAATTCATAAAATCTAATGTGTAACTTTTTATAATTCTTCGGCATCTTTACTAAACACGAATAACAAATTAAATAAAATGTTTCAAAGTTGATAGTGTCATTTTAATACCATAAAAATGTACCTTTTTTCTCAATTATTGTACATATTTATTGTTTTTATCTCATATAGATAAAATAAAACATGTTATTGTTGTTGTTTTTTTCGAATTGTATGTTTATGTATAATAATAATTAATAAATTTGAGAGTTGATCTGTGTTTATTAATTATTGTAACCAAGCTAAGTGACAAACATTCATTTTGAAAAAAACTTATATAACTTTAAATATTTGTTCTGTTCTGTAACGATACCAAACATCTACTCCAAAACCAAGAGAGACCGGACAATAAACATGTGGTACTATTCGCCGGTCACTAGTAAATTCCGGGGAAAATAGACCAGGAGAGACCGGGAATTACCGATAGGAATACATCCCTCTATAAATAGATTTTCGGAATATATAGGTCATCAACTCATCATTTTATTCAGCTTTCGGATACATGAACCGTAATACCCACTGTGTACTACAAAATGATAAATAAAAATACCCCGAAGAGCGCGATTTATTGACGGAAAAGGTTATTTCATTTGAAAATGTTTGCATTGCGAAATTCTCCAGTTCGCCATTCATTGTACATATCGCGACATTTCATTTTTAATTAATAACAAGTAAAATGGTGTCCTGCCGGGAACGTTTTTAATGATATGAATATATTTCATTTAACTATTTTCAATGGAGGGGGGGGGGAGAGGATAAATAAACGTTTGTATCAGGAATATAGTTGACAGTAATCGTAATCGATTAATATAGAAGAAGGTCTTTGGAAACTGGTGACCGTTGATGACCGGAGAAGGTCGAACATAAAACAATTATTTCTTTTTTAAGAAAATAATTAAATAGGCCTACCACTTTATGAATAATTCCGAGCAAAAAAAAAAAAGTAAACACACATGTATTTATGATGGCAGATGCCACTACGAATATTTTAATTTTGTAGATTTTCAGTATAAACAATTTATTGTTTGTAACATTTTGAGATACATATTAAAGAAACATTGATAAATTTCAAACACATCATTCAAGTTTTTCCACCTTAAACGGTAATATAATTATAGAAAATTAAAAATATCACGTAATAGTTTTTGTTCTTAATTAGCTTATTCCCTAGAGGATTATCCGTAACGTACCGGCAAACGGTATTTATCCAGGTTTCCGAAAAGGTCAATTAACCAATCACGTACGGTTTACAGATCACATGCTCCTCCATGTACCGAAAACAGGTCACGTGCTCCTCCATGCCTCAAAAGTTAAACGCGTACCTATACCCTGCGGTCTCCAGACCGCAGGGAATCAAGCACCCTCATACTGATCGGAATGATCGGCTTTTATTATGTCCGACTAAAAGGCTCGAGAAGTTGCTGTCGCCCTTTCTCATTCCAAAAGAGGCGCCGCGCCGAGGACGCAAAAAATAAACTTATACAGGAAAACAAATACAGATATACAGTACGATTTAGATTGCAAAGATCAGAAAATATCACAGAGCTTGCAGCCCTTTGATTCTATATATTAGAAAAACAAATACGAGTAAAGTAATAATATGATAATATGTAACGAAACGTGACCGGTTATTACTAATTATTCTGACTAACAGACAGACAGACGGACTCTCACATTCCTGAGTAGATATGCATGTATGGTTTATTTTATTTTTTAAGTAAAATTTTGTGTAGAATTCCTCTACCTAAATGAAGATTAGAAGTTTAGAAGAAATAAACATGTTGACGAACTATGCTGTACATTAATCATATAAATATAACATTGATCGCACTGGTCTTGTTAAATGTCAGATTTTTCATGTAGATAGAGTGATACGCCTGAGTCGAAAGCAGGTTGTTTCCCCTTGCCAAACAATTTCTCGCTAAAATGCTTTATTTCTCTCATAAAATGCTACATTGTGCAGAACCATGCTTGTCGATAATTTGCCTCTGAGTTTATGACATCTCGACCCCTTGACCCCTTGTCACCTCGACCCTTAAGACATCTCGACCCATGACACTTACCCCTAAGACACTTAGATCGCCATTTCGACCCCTTATTCTATAATGTAGGCCCCTACTTGTCGTAGTTGAAGGCGTTAACTTCGAAAAAATAATGTGCATACAGACGTAGATATAGAAAAAAAGGTAAATTTGTTTACAAGTTTGATTATTATATATAATCTAATAGATATACTGAATAATAAGTGAAATCATATTAAGCCTTTTTTTGTTATACACGGTCATTCATCAAGTCAAGTATTTGATATAAGAAATAGAAACACACGCACTACATTTAAACAGAAAGTATATATATTATGTTTATATGTACACATAATATCATATATAACAATAATTGCAATAGAAATTGTAAAAGTTATTTTTTATGACATTAATATCTACCAGTCGTTTTGTAATTCACCTTTTCTAAGCAAATATTGTCATTATTCTCATTGCACTTGATAATTTCTGTAAATGGAACTACTAATTAATATCACTTCAGGAAGTCTTAGGCTTGTTGGTTCTTTAATAACTATATTTTAATGATTTAAAAAAACAGGTAAGCGTGTTGCTATACATGAAATAAAAATATATATTTGAGGAAGTAAGTATGAAATTAATTAAGTATCGAGAAATTTTCTATCGTTAGAAATCAATGAGTAAATCGTAATAAATTAAGAAAAGTAACTTCCGAAAATTAATGAATTATTGCCAAAAATAAGTATTGGTAATTTTAACAAGAGGGCCATGATGGCCCTGAGGTCGGTCACCTGTATATAGGCCCCCCAACCCCCACCCCCCAACGTTGCAGGGCCAATTTAACCCAAGGGCTTTTATTTGCACAAACTTGGTAGACACTCATAAGAAGATGTTTCATGCTAAACATCTAAGCTCTTGCTCATTGGGCTTTTTAAAAGAAGATTTTTTTAAAGTTTTTACGATACACATATAGTTAAAAACAATGACACCCCTGGGGCCGGGCCAGATTTGACCCCAGGTCTTTTATTTGAACAAACTTTGTAGACACTCACTAAAAGATGTTTCATGCTTAATATCTTAACTCTAGCTATTTGGGTTTTTTCAAAGAAGATTTTTTAAGTTTTTGCTATACACATATAAGGAAAATCAATGACCCCCGGGGCAGTGCCAATTTTGACCCCAGGGCTTTTATTTGAACAAACTTGGTAGACACCTATTAGAACATGTTTGATGCTAAATATCTTAGCCATAGCTCTTTGAGTTCTTTAAAAGAAGATTTTTAAGTTTTTACTATATGCATATAGGGAAAATCAATGACCCCCCGGGGCGGGGCCAATTTTAACCCCAGGGCTTTTATTTGAACAAACTTGGTAGACACCCATTAGAACATGTTTCATGCTAAATATCTTAGCTCTAGCTCTTTGGGTTTTTTAAAAGAAGATTTTTTAAGTTTTTACAATATGCATATAGGGAAAATCAATGACCCCCCGGGGCGGGGCCAATTTTGACCCCAGGGCTTTTATTTGAACAAACTTGGTAGACACTCACTAGAAGATGTTTCATGCCAAATATCTAAGCTCTAGCTCTTTGAGTTCTTTAAAAGAAGATTTTTTAAGTTTTTACAATATGCATATAGGGAAAATCAATGACCCCCCGGGGCGGGGCCAATTTTGACCCCAGGGCTTTTATTTGAACAAACTTGGTAGACACCCATTAGAACATGTTTAATGCTAAATATCTTAGCTCTAGCTCTTTGGGTTCTTTAAAAGAAGATTTTTTAAGTTTTTACTATATGCATATAGGGAAAATCAATGACCCCCGGGGCGGGGCCAATTTTGACCCCAGGGCTTTTATTTTGAACACAAACTTGGTAGACACCCATTAGAACATGTTTCATGCTAAATATCTTAGCTCTAGCTCTTTGGGTTCTTTAAAAGAAGATTTTTTAAGTTTTTACTATATGCATATAGGGAAAATCAATGACCCCCCGGGGCGGGGCCAATTTTGACCCCAGGGCTTTTATTTGAACAAACTTGGTAGACACTCACTAGAAGATGTTTCATGCCAAATATCTAAGCTCTAGCTCTTATGGTTTACTAAAAGAAGATATTTAAAGTTTTTTCTTTCGGTTGCCATGGCAACCAGAGTTCTGCATGGAATTAAATTCTTTGAACAATTTTTAAAGGTGACCACCAAAGGAACATTCCTGTGAAGTTTGGATGACATTGGCTTAGTGGTTTATGAGATGTCATTTAAAGTAAAAGTTTACGGACGGACGGACGGACGACGGACGGACGCCGGACGAAAAGCGATCACAAAAGCTCACCCTGTCACTTTGTGACAGGTGAGCTAAAAAATCCTTATCTTAGCTTTTTATAATAACAAAAAATATATAGTATCACTGCTATGTAGCCATCATACAATTCTATGTAACATAACATTAAACGAATAAAAAACAATGTTAAATTATTGCTTTACCTGAAGTTTTCAGATTTTTATCAGAAACTTTTATGAAATAATTAAAATATTTGCTTTGAATTTATTACTCGAAGAGTTTGTTATACACAACAATTTTGTGATAGGGGTCGAAATGTCTTACCCACTAGGGGTCGAAAAGTCAAGTAAAGGGGGATCTAAGTGTCGAGGGGTCTAGAAGTCATCTTAATATCGTAAGGGGTCGAAAAGTCATGGAGTCTAAATGTCTTACTTGCTTGCTATATACATGCATGTTTAATTGGAACAAATTTGTAAATTTGTGTTAAACTGTGCTGCTCTTAGTTCACGGTACTTAACGCAAAGAAGCAAGAAAGAAACAGCAAGTTTAAAAATTGTCATATGTAGTAACATATAGGGATTTTATGCTGTATAACACAAGGAAACAACAATATATTCAGTCAAAATTAGTTTTAATGGTCTAGCTAGACGGCCATTTTGAAAATAATATTTCATCATTTAAATTGCGGTAAATGGTGTTACCCAACAATAGTTTTTTCATGTTTCAGTTAAAATTTCTGACTATATGTTGCTCTATTTTAAACATAAAAAGTATTTATACTTTTTAACTCAAAACTTTTTTTTTCAACAAACAAAAACAATTAGAAAATGGTGAATGTTTCAAACATATGCTCAAATTTAACGAACTCTTTTTGCTATAAATTTGCAGACATTTGTAAAACGTTGTTCTGTTTAACGTATAAATCTAGATGTTTGTTTGTTTGTTTCATTGTACGCCTTTTCCCAACAGTATTTCAGTCATATAGGCGGGTAGTTTCCTAACCATCGTTCCTGGAGAGTTACACCAGTACTAGACTACCTTCCTCCGGTATAAATCTAGAGATTTAAAATATGTTACACAAAAACTTTGTTGTTCAGGTGTATGAATAAAATATGTCAATTCTGACCAATTCTAACACTGGTCATCTGAAAATATGCCATTACCGTGAAGATAAATGATATGGCGCGGAATTGGTGATGTTGAGTATAGGTTGTTTACGAAATTACGAGATAATGATCTCACTTCCCTGCATAATAGTGTTTCCTATATCAATGTGTTTCTTTCTTAAAGAGTAATAATTTTAACACAGCAACGTCATATTTTTAAATGTTTAAAGTCAAATGTGGCATATAAAGCTTTTTTCTTGGATATTATTCTGTGTTTGTTCCGTGTAGGCCTACAGTAGCCTGGGGAGATTTATCAATAAAATAACACGATATGATGAATATCCTAGCTGATGAAATCAAAAAATATTAATATGCTTTTAAAGGTGACGTCACATTAACTTAAACTTATAATTAATTATTAGACGTTATTACGATACCTTTCTATATGTCCGATATCTGGATCAATACAATAATAAGCTGTAGAACTGACCTTGTTCGAGAACGTTTCATTCGTTTATATAATAACAATGACGATCCGATGATAACAGCACCTGTTGCTAAATATAGTCCGTTATCCTTGACAAATTCCCGTAGAGATTCCATTGTGACTGTTTGTTTGTTGTTGTTGTTGTTTTTTTAATTAAATGAGTAAACACAGCACGAATACTACTGAGCCTGAGGTTAAAATTCAGCTCATGATATGAATAAATGACAGATTACGTTATCCGGACGAATACTCCGTTTTTTTCTGTAAAAATTAAAGATCCTGTAACTCATTTATTTTAAGGTTTTATATCATAAATATTATGCTTATCAATATTGTAAGTTCCAAAATGCATAATTTATAAAGATATTACCAAATTTACATTACATGTTAATTAAAGGAGGTAGTTAGATATTTATTTTCTAAGAAGAAATGAATGCATATATTAATGATTACATATAATGTGGGCAAATATTTACAGTACTTTAACATATTTTTCGATGTTTGAAAATTGTTTTAGAAGCATAATTATACGCATTTGTAAAATTTCACTTAATTGAGGTAACAACCTTAATTAAAACATGCAGGATCTTTGATGACTTTTACCTTCTAATTATAAATGAGCCGCGTCACGACAAAACCAACATTGTGGGTTTGCGACCAGCATGGATCCGGACCAGCCTGCGCATCCGCAAAGTCTGATCAGGATCCATGCTATTCGCTATCAGTTTCTCTACTTGTTATAGGGCTTGTAAGCGAACATCATGGATCCTGATCAGACTGCTCCGATGCGCAGGCTGGTCTGGATCCATGCTGGTCGCAAACCCATTATGTTGGTTTTGTCGTGACGCGGCTCAAATGTCTGTTGTTGCCGCTGCTGTACACACTTTATGACATCGATTTTCATGTTATATAGAAGCAGATATATGAAGGTCAGGTCTTTTTTGTCTTGATTTATATTATTTAAAATTCACAATATCATTAACTGCCATAAAATGATCACTCCATGTCCACGTGAGTATATGAACTTGTTTATAATATTTTGCCATGGTTTAATATACAATGTTATGTTACATGTACACATTCGAGGCGTTATGAACCTAAATATTTAGAACGGGAGCTTTAAAATAAAGTACATTTTTTAATAGATTAATGGAAATTATTATTCAATACATGCTAACAAACTATATCATTGTTATCTGATTTATAAACATCAGTAATAAAATATTGATATAAACGAATAATTTACAAATGCTGTTATCAATTGATACAAGAAAAACAAACTATTTTCCTCTTCAAGAAGCACGCAATTTCCCGCTTCCCTGAGATTAAATCTTTCTATTTCATAAGTAACACATTAAAATAAAGTAAACCTTTAACCTACTGGCACCATAAGTGATCAGGCTTTGCCACCAGCATAAAACCAGGGCACGTCCTTGTTGTCTGGTCAGGCTCTATACTGTTGGCAGCTTAATTTTTGTATATTTGATATGGAAATCCCTGACTTTCAAGTATACAAATATATACAGACTCGCGTCAAAACGTTTATATAATATTGTTGTTTCACTGCTTCTGAAGGGGGATCACCTCCTTTTTTTTTATCGATTGTTGTTATACTTTTTGTTTATAAAAGTATATTGGTACCCCAAAGGTTGAATTATCAATGGCACCTAAGACGTTCTTATCTTAATCATTATTTGGTCCTTAGTTTGGTTCAGTTGTGAATGTAATTTTATATTGTTATTAATAAATTTCTATTCTAAATGAATTTGTTTTTTTGCACAATCAATATTTCACTATTAATAAAACTTTCAGAATATTATTGCAGCCCAATATGATCCAATTATGTTTCATATTAAACATGAAAAATCAGATCAGGCGTCGTGATTTTTCAATGACGTCATAGTAAGACACTACCACTAACTTCACTGTATTTTATCATTTTTCGGCTGCACAAACAGTACCATCGATTTATAGCCGATGGTAAGTCAATCTACAAATGGATAACAATATATATTATTCCGTCTTTCTGTGGCATTTTTTTTGTTGACAATGGATTTACCCTGGACTGCAATTTATATAACAATGACAAATTTTGTCCGTAACATCGGTACCATGGTATGACTATGATAAGTAAAACCTACCTATGGTAAGCCTACAAATGGTATGGTATTTCATTATTGGTACCATAAGGGAATACTCTGAACGCACCGTATTTGTTGTAAATACATGTACATGTATAGCAAAAGTATATTTTAACTTCGAATACAATAAACAGTAGATTTCACTTGGAATATTTTGACCTCGGAAAATGAAATTAACGCAGTGTTGGTGATGCAAGGGACACAACTTGTATAGTCTTGTATTACATGTCCTCTAGAGTTATCTATAAAACATTACATGCGTGAATCTATAAATAAAAATAGTAATTAACCCACCAATTGTAAGGATGGTTAAATTTACTTCGCCGGAATGATAAACCTATGGATAATATTTTAGCTATATGTTCTTTCATTATTTAATTGATATTAAAACATACAATTAATATATATTATTGTTTTTAACTGCAAAAGGTTGTACACAAATTTTGGAATTTAGTCCATTAGTTACTGTTGCAACTGTTATAGTGGTCAGATTCTATTAGAATCGATTGATCGTCCACACGGGAGACCAAACAGTCACAAAATTGGTTGAGTAGTATATTCTAAGGACTCAGCAGATCTATATAAGTGTCGCTATATAAAAGAATTGGACTAAACAACAACAACAACAACAACTAATTAATACTATTTCGATCAATGCTTTTATTATTTGACAATTCACTAACACATTAAAGAAGTATACTTGTGGTGGTCCCCAATTTAAAGAAAAAATACGTAACTATATATTCTCTTCAAAGACACATACAAAAAAGTTACAGTGGTCCATATTACAGATCTAGTTTATTGATATAATTGTTGAAACCGTTATATACTTTTTTAAACACATTAGTTCTAAAAATAATTTATTATTATTGAATTATCAATTGGTAGATCACACATGAAACAACTCTTAACAGTGACTGAATAAAATACGGTGTTGTAGATGTGTGTATCGACTAAACGACTCCTTTCCAGTTAAGAAATATAGGAGATGACTTATTAAATAATAGAATTATTATGTTGTATTATGAAATGGGGGGATCCACTTTGCAAATTTGTTTACCATAATGACAGTAATCATGTGTACACTTAAACACATAGAATGGGTGACACACGAGTGTCATTCAAAACAATAGAATGAGGTGGACACACGTGTGTCACGAATAACAAATAGAAAGCTAAGCACACAAATGTTTTATCCCGCCAAAATAAAATGGATGCCTTATTAGATTGAAATAAAAAATGGCGCACTGTTTCTCCATAACAAAAGAAAACGAACACATATTTGTAGGGGTCACATAAATATGGTCTAAAGTACACAATAGAAAAATGGTTACCAATAAAGGATTAACTAATTCGGTCAAAATATACAAAGGAAAACTATAATCAAATTTTGGTTTAAACTATGAAAAGAAAATTAGGACCAAAATATTATTAATAAGTCATAGAAAAGCTGTGGTCAACTCATCTAATAAGCTATTTTAGTATCTAGTATTTCTTTTTCTTGATATTGTATTTTACTATCATCAGAAAAAATGTAAAGTTTAATCATTGTTTACATAATGACTTAAGAGTGTGTACTTTTATAACAATAGAACACGGTAAACACTCCAGAAAAAGTCAATCTTAAACATGTAAAATGCAAATTACAATTTATTGTTTTCTTATAATATAATGAGGCCTGTTTTGTCATTTTTTCCAAAAATTTACATGTCATATTTTTGCACATGTTGACAAGAAACAAACCTATGCCACTTGTTTTGTATATAATTCTCTTCATTAAAGTTACTACGCATCACATCCAAGGCCAGCAATTCAAACCTCTCATTGAAGGCAAGTACTTTCTCTGCTGTTCATACAATGCTTGATCAAAATTAATTTACTGTGTATTTCTAAAGCAAGTAAATTTTGATAAAATGGTCAGATGGGATACATACAAAACAAGTTACCTTTTATTTAGAATTCATACCCAATTATTGTTTTCTTATAATATAATGAGGCCTGTTTTTGTCAATGCTTTCAACACCTACATGTATCTTTAGAACTCATTAGAGTAAAACAAAACAATAATTGTCCAATGAATAATCCTTAATTAGAAAATAAATATTTCTTTACCAGCTAGTAAAATCTTGCTTTTATCATATTTATGGTTTAAACTCTTAACCAGACAATGTGGTTACCTGATAAAAACAAACAATCCTTTAAGTATGTATGACCAGTTATGACCCCAAATGTAACATATATTTCAACCAGGTAATAAATCCACAAAGGGACGACTTTCTGTGTCCATGTTTCGGATCAGTTATGAACATTCATTTATTCAATGGAGAAATTTTAAATGATTTGATTTACCACTTTTTAAGCGAGGATAGGAATTACAACCTATTAATTATATACATTGTATTTTGAAACTTTTTTTTATTCACATTCTTATTTTTTATATTTTGATCTAGCAAAGATTAAACATTTTCTGCTGTTAATTGCCAGAACGAAGAAACCAATTAAATCTTACATTTCAACACTGAAGTGATAATGTCATCACCTTGGAATTTGTATAGCAATGAACCGTCAGATTTGTAATATCTGTGAAATTGATGTCAGCGCCAAGATAAACATTGGTCCTTTTTATGACTTGATAACAGAAAGAAACAATAATTAAAAGTTTTAATTTCATGTCAATAAGTAAGCCCTTTGTATACAGGGTGTGTCCCTAAATTACTCACTTCATGTCCACCATTAAAAACGAGTTCTTCCTTATAGTTGCCACAGTATAACTATTTTCCTGACATGCTTGAAGTGGTAATATGGATTTTACTTAATATTCAAAAATATCATCAGAGCAAAAAACAGCTATTTGGTGATAGATTTTTTATGTCACGTTTGCACATACCCTTGACTAGATTTCTCTCTCCAGATAACTTTTTTTTGCATTTCAACTATATACACCCAGGCGCAACATGGATTAGTTGGACGATTTAAGAAAAGGATATACATAAATTTATAAACAAAATAAAACAAAGATCTAATAATACAGTTTAATTTATTTATTACAGACTGCATTTACAAAAAGAAATATTTAAAATAAAACGCATTTGGCATATGATAAAAAAATGTTCAATCATTATGTACCACACTAACATTTGTCCTTTTGTCTTTCCAAAATATGAATAAATAATATAAACTTTCACATGTCTTTAATAATTTGTTCATTTTTTGATAAAATGTCAGTATTTATCACTACTAGTTGCTTTTTCACTGTCATCATCATCATCATCATCAAATGTTCTTCAAGTTCTGGTAATGGGTACTTGTCCATAAACACGCTCTAACATAAATTTTCTGTTTTTTAACAGCATACTGTATAGCTTCATCATTTTCGAAATCAACTTCCTCTCTCAATCCTTTAACAGTTCCCATGATCTTTTTATGTGTAGGATTGCGCTGAAGTGCATACATTTTTCCAATAAAATCCAAATAAACTTCTCTGAATGCTTTAATGATACACGGAGCGTAATTTTTCAAAAGCTTTATTTCTTATTTCTTCAAGAGAGCTATCAGGGTCTTCATTACGCATTTACTGGCTGTTTCATTTAAAACGTTATCTCCTTGTTCATTTGTGAGCTCTGTAAAATACTTCCATATGTCAATATGTTTGTTCTTGTTAACATCATCATATTGTTTGCCATTGTCATTCCCTATAGTAGAAGATTCATCGTCATTATCTTGTTCACTATCATCGTCTTCTTCGTAATGATGAGATTTAAATCTATTAGGTCTCAACCGATCGAAAATGTTTCTATATAGATAAGGTTTACGATTTGGTTCCTCATCTGATGTATTTCCATCGCTGATATTATTTTCAGACATACTGTTCTTATGTTTGAGATGCGAATGCCTTTTTAAATTGTACTTTTTATTGAATTTTTTATAACACAAAAGACATGTGAATACCATTATTTTAAGCGATCAAATGGCAAAATTAATGCCAATTCTCCTTTTTTATACTCCCAACTAATTTATTTCGTTTCTCATTTTCTCGCTTTGCTTGCTAAGTGGCTCAATTGGGTGTTCATTAACTCATTTTGCTTGCTCAGTTGCTCATTTTATTTGCTCATTTGCTTATTTTGCTGGCTCATTTGGTCATTTTGGTTGCTCATTTGCTCATTTTGGTTGCTCATTTGCTTCATTTCAACTTGCTCATTTTGCTCATTTAGTTGCTCATTTGCTCATTTGGTTGCTCATCTGCTCATTTCACTTGCTCATTTGCTCATTTGGTTGCTCATCTGCTCATTTTTGGTTGCTCATTTGCTCATTTCTTTGCTCATTTGCTCATTTTACTTGCTCATTTGCTCATTTTGGTTGCTCATTTGCTCATTTTACTTTCTCATTTGCTCTTTTTGGTTGCTCATTTGCTCATTTAACTTGCTCATTTAACTTGCTCATTTGGTTGCTTATTTGCTTGTTTGGTTCCTCATTTGCTCATTTTACTTGCTCATTTGGTTTCTCATTTGCTCGTTTTGGGTGCTCATTTGATTGCTCATTAACTCATTTTTCCTTGCTCAGTCGCTCATTTTAGTTGCTCATATGCTCATTTTGGTTGCTCATTTGCTTTTTTTGGAGTGTTACCTGTTCTATTGTTATAAAGTACACACTCTTAAGTCATTATGTAAACAATTGATTAAACTTTACATTTTTCTGATGATACAAAAAATACAATATCAAGAAGAAGAAATACTAGATACTTAAGTAGCTTATTAGATGAGTTGACCACAGCCTGTTCTAGACTACTATTAATAATATTTTGTCCTAATTTTATTTTCATAGTTTAAACCAATAATTTGATTATAGTTTTTCCTTTGTATATTTTGACCGAAATTAGTTAATCCTTTATGGTAACATTTTTCTATTGTATACTTTAAACCATATTTATGTGACCCCCTAAACAAATATGTTTCGTTTTTCTTTTATTATGGAGAAACATTGCGCCATTTTTTATTTCAATCTAAATAAGGCATCCATTTTATTTTGGCGGGATTAAAAAATTTTGTGTGCTAAGCTTTCTATTGTTATTTTGTGACACACGTGTTGTCACCCATTCTATTGTTTTGAGTGACACACGTGTGTCACCCATTCTATTGTTTAAGTGTACACATGATTACGTCATTATGTAAACAATTGAAAGTGGATCCCCCCCCATTCATCAGTTGTACTTCAAATGATCAAAGTTTATAAATACTTATATATCTTGCATTATCTATACATTGAAGAAAACAAAACAAAAAACAAGTTTGCTTCATCATCTAGTGAGGAATAATTCTAACTATACATTATGCCGTTAGAAATAAAGTGTATTATATATTTATAGAAATCTTAACTTTATTCAAATGGCAATTATATGATCACGGTATCCTATTTATTCATCTTGTTTGAGTTTCACATTTTTACATCAGTTTTACGACTGTAATTGTGTCTGATATCCCTGCTGCTATCAAAGCTTTATTTTTCCTATCAAATGTTAATGTATGAGTCCATACATCTATCATGTCAGATATGTCCTCAAGTATAGTTTTGCCATCTTCACTTATTTGTATAATATTTTCATTCATATCATTTACATAAACAAAACCTGGAATTATCTACACAAACTCCACATTTAGCTTCGTATTCTCATTGGTTTTAAAGTAAAAAAAGGGTTAAATTTTTGTCAAATTAAAATTTTGGAGGTATAACTATTCATCATTTTCCCGTAATTGGGTTTTGTATTTAATTTTATATAATCTTATTTTTAAACCCCTCCATATATCTATTTAAAAGAAACCCTAAAAGTCTTAAAAATATCTTAACCCATGGGAAAAACCCCAAAAGACAAAGAATAAATTTTAAATATTACTAATCAGGTATATATTAAAAGGTTTTTCCGAAAGTGATACAAAACCCCTTATTAAACTAAAAATAGCAAAAAACCCCTTTACATTATTTAAAGTCATCAATTTCTTTTAATTTTTTATTTTGTGATCTGCAGCAAAAATTTCTCCTGAAAAGGGAGGGGTACAAATTCCTGTAAAGAAACAATCCCGGGTATCAGCAGATCCTGTTTAATCTTTTCGTTTCCCCATCGATGACCAAAACCCGGCGGAAAATTGGGCCCGATTCTTAACCAAAACGGGCGTCCAGTCCGTTTTTCCCCAATTTGACTCTAGATTTTGGTTTTATAGAAAAGATATCGAAATTTTTTGTTAATTGGGAAAAAAAAATTGGGGATTTTAAAAAAAAACCCGGGAAATTTCAAAATTGACCGGCTATTTTTTTTAATAAAAACATGTTTTCACAAGAAATGTTTTTATTAATGATAGATGTTAGTGATATAAAGGTCAAATAATAAACGATTTATTGATACAAAGTTCTGCGCTTAGTTGTAATAAAATAATGATAAATAAAACTGACGGCGTTATCAAAAAATTTGGAAAAAAATTGTTTAGTTCAATATTAGTCTAAAATCAGTTTAAACCAGTTCAATTCATGTGTAAATGCAAAGTGCTCATGTAGCTCTAGTCCCATTCACCTATTTAAATGTTCTATCAGCAACCACAATAAACACAACATATAATTTATTATAACATGCAAATATAAAAGAGAAATATGCTGAGTACATTGAGCGAGAGGCTACTTTTCCGACGTCACGTGTAGCCTCGTCTACGAACTTTACGGACAGCCCTCGTATATACTTTTTGTATCAAATATCTTAAGTGGTATTGACTTAGAATGTTTTCATATTGTACCTTTCCATTCCCCGAGAAAAATTTTTTCAATTCATTTTGGGTTTTTTATTCCTGAAAGGATGTTAAATTTTTGATTTTTTATATAAAATTAAAAAGGGGGCTAAGGTTTTCCCTTTAATTTATTTAAAGGTTTTTAAATCGACAAGGGGATTTTTTAGATAGAGTCCTCTGTCGGTTTGGGAAAGAAAAACACTTAATTGCGTCTGTTTTATTAAGCCCTTTAATATAAAATTTAAAACAAAAAAAATAAAAGGCTTTTTAAAAGGGCAACCTTTGAGCTACTAGGACAATAAAAAAAATTTTTCGACTATTGTCCTGTAAATTTTGGGTCATTTTTTTAATTTAATATTTCTATATTTAGTGATATAAAAAGGGACAATTTAAGGGTTAGTGAAATTTTGCTCAAATTTTCAAAGTTGGCAAGGATGAAATGAAAAACATTAAATTAATTACTCTCTGGATTATAATTTCATTAACTTCATGACCAATATGCTTTTATATCGACAAATAAATCACTATAACAAAGTAAGTCAATATTTATCTAATAAAGGGCTATATGTAAGTGTTTGTCACTGTTTAATTGGAGTAATTAATAAAGAAACATGCGTTTTTAGATAAAATTTGATGTAAAACTTTTCCTTAAAGACATACAAAAGAGTTCCAATGTATGTTAAAATCTCTTATGATAAACTACAAAGGACCCTAGGTAAAAAACAAAACAGAATCAGAGTTTGATTATATATGATTACATAACCAAGAACTACTTATACAGCCAGATGGAAAAATCTCACAATCTGTATCTTCCAATGTCATCTGTACACTATGCTGTTCTTATTGATAACGGAAATAATTTGAATGACAACAAGATTTAGGACACGAAGGACAAATGGCGCAAACGTTATGGGGAGAAGAGCTACAGTTCTTAACTATAATGACTTATATGAACGTTTTATAGTTAACGTTAGTATCTAAATACTTAAAGAGTTAAATGTACTGCAGTATGGTTTAAAAATATAACGAGATACTTTAAGTACTATGAAATGAAACATAAGAGCTACTTCACATTGCACTTTTCCTCAATAGAATGTTACTACTTAAAAATATTTAAACTAGCTGTAGCGTTATGATTAAGTGTAAGAAATAGGAGACTATTAGACGAACAGTCTGCCAGATGGAAAGATAAACGCCAAAGTTATACTCCGCTGCCTTCCTCGAGGAATAATAGTAGCTAATAATAATAAGTACTATGCGATAGGAATTATATTTATATTGATGACAATTCATGTAAGACAAACCTTCCATTTGTGTTCTACCAATAAATGAAATATTTCCTGTAGAAAGTGGAATCCTGTCATGACTTGACTGTAAAAGTGAGGTATTTCCTGTAGAAAGTGGAATCCTGTCATGACGTAACTGTAAAAGTGAGGTATTTCCTAAAGAAATTCTGTCATGACTTGACATCAAGATTGGCCTTTGTGACGGTATCACTGACCATGGTGTTGTGTAGTTCTTAGACTGTGTGGTATTTGATATGGGGCCTATAGAATGGTCTGTATTGAGTAACTGTCCAGACACATGTCCATATTCTAGTCCTTATTTAAAAAGAAAAAAAAGAAATGTAAGATATCGTAAGTCATTGTATATTTCAGAGAAGAGTAAAAAAAAGAAGAAAAACAAGGCAGTCTGAAAACAGGTAAATCCACTTCCGTAGTGAACATGAATGTGTTCTACTTGACCTTTAACAAACCATAACCTTGATGTTGTGCCATGCATATCATGAGTACATTTGCTCATCAAAAAAAGTCAGTTTCAAGTATTGACCAACTTCAATATTCAGAAGGATACCTTAGTAAATCCTTTTATTTTATTTTAATTTTTATGTAATGGTCTTGGTGACAATGGGAAATTTTAGAATAATTTTCCTACATATTTGGTTGTATCATGCTTTTATTAGACAAAATTGATGTCCCATCGGCTTTTGTGATCTGTTTCAATTTATTATACTTTGATTGTGACTCTAATGTATTATTTGTTAAAGATTTCGTGTATTTTTTTGTTTTTTGTTGTTGTTTTTTTGTTTCTTTCTTTTTTTGTTTTTTTTCATTCAGGTGAGAATAAACAGACTGCTGCTTATGTTATAACCTTGACTTTGGGAGAATCCATCTGGTTGTTCCCTCTGAAGGTGATGATGGTGATCATTTGTGCCAATATTATTTCTTTAAAAAATCAATAAGTAAAAAGTTATGTAGAGGACACAAAATTGTTGTCTTCCAACATTTGGCATCTATGTGTGACCTTGACCTTTGGGGTAGCAATCTGAATATTGCGTTCCACACATCATGTCATTATGGTGACCATTTGTGCAAAGTAATTTCGAAAACTTTTTAGTAGTTTAAAAGTTTAGGAGCAGACAGGATAATGTGGACTTCATCATTGACTTTTAAGTGTGACCTTGACCTTCAGGCCAGCAACCTAGATGTTGCGCTCTGCAGATTGTGTCATGGTGGGGATCATTTGTGCAAAGTAATTTTTAAACCTTTGAATATTCAATAAGATATAGAGCCGACATGGAAAATGGATGTTTCCACATTGGGTAGTTTAGTGTGACCTTGATCTCAAGGGTAATGACTTGATTGTTGTGCTCTGCACATGGTGTCCTTATGGTAATCATTACTGTCAAATTAGGTTAAAAGCATTGCAGCGGTTTAAATGTTATGGAGCGTAAACTTAACACTTGACCTTTAAGTATGACTTTGACCTTGGGTTGGCAACCAAATTATTGCACTCTGCAAATCGACTTATAATGGTGCTCACTTGTGTTAGGTTATAAAAAATCAGAGGTTTAAAATTTATAAAGCGGCTAAAATGTATATTTCTTAACATTTGACCTTAAAGCATGACCTTGCCCTCGGGGGTAGCAACCAATTTCTTTCGCTTTGCACATCGTCTCATAATGGTGATCACTTGTGCCGAGTTATTTCTAAAATGATAGGATGTAAAAGTTATGGAGCGATAACGAATTGTTTATGCTTTTAACACTTGATCTTTACCTAAGACATTGACCTTGGGGGTAGCAACCAAATTCTTGCGCTCTATACATTGTCTCATAATTGTGATTACTTGTTCCAAGTTATTTTCAAAATATCTTCAGCTGTTTAAAAATATTGAGCAGACACGAAAGTGTTACGGACGGACAGACGGACGGAAGCCATTCCTATAATCCCCTCCCCGCTTTACGGAAGAGAATTAAAGTATTTAATAACTAGCAACATGGCACTTGTCAAAATATAATGGCATGCATCGCATACAATTCATGAATGACAAACCTTCCATTTGTGCTCTACCTAAAAGTGAAGTATTTTCTGTAGAAACTGGCAAGATTGGCCGTTGTGTTCTGTCCGCTAACAATGATGATGTGTAGTTATAAGTCTGTGTTGAATTTGATATGGTGCCTATAGAATGATCTTTAGTAACTATCTGTCCAGACACATGTCCATATTCTAGTAAAAAAGAAAAATATATGCTATCTCTGAAGGCTTACTGTCAGAATACAAACAATTCCTTTGTATATCCAAGAGAAGATTGTTTAAAGAAAATTAAATAACTATAGACTATACAAGAAACCGGACAAGTTTTCAAAATACATGTATAATGGCATCCACTGCAAAAAACATTATCTCCGCTAAAATCAACATTACCGTCAACTTTTTTAATCTGTACATTTTTTTTATCTTAACCTTAAATGATGACATAACCGTTCATTTAGTCACATAATCATTTATTATGATAGTGAAATTCTTAAGTTTGAATAAGTATTGAAGGAAATATAACGATGTTATGGTATATAACAATACGAGATAGAATAGATTCAACTAATCAACTTACGTTCAGGTACTTCTAATTTAACGACATCTTCTTGTAAAGTTACATCCACCACGTGGTCAAGAATGGCATGCCGTCCAATTTCGTTGATACATTTGTCTAGTTTACCCTTTTCACACGTTATTATCACGTTCATCTGTCCAGCTATAACGGCATTGTACAGGTGGTCAAACATGTTGTACCATTCGTACGCTTCATTCTCCTCATAACGATATTTCCCAGCAAACTCATCAATGATCACTAAGCAGATGTTTGGGAAGTCAATTTTGTCAATATCGTGTGGTTTCTTCAGAAGTAAACATTCCTGTTCCTTATAGGAAGACGCCAATGCAACAGCTATTGAAGTTTTACCACATTTCTTTAGCCCTGTTAGTACTATAGCCTTATATTTTTGAAAACATTTCTTTGCTTTTTTAAGTATCTCATCATCTACTTGACAACTGTATATCTTATAAACCCTCAGGAAATATTCCGTCATAGCTTCAAAATAAAGGAAATTAAATTATTTGAAGAAAAGCAACAAAATCAAACAAGTATGAATGACATTATTACTGAATTACAAATATACATGAAAAAGAAACAAGTAATATTACCTCCCAAATTATTTCTGGTTACTGGCAGCGAAGACGATTGTGCGTATTGTCCTTGGCCTCTACATCCTGTAACGAGGAAGCTATTCTTATTCATTTTTACATATTTCGTTCATAATTAAATCCAATATACAGTGGTATTGCTGTAAACGTGATTAACGAATAAACAAGTGATGATTTATTAATATAATCTTAACAGAATAACACCGCTGGGGCGACTTTTTTTCTAAAGGCAAACAAATAAACGGTGTTAACACATTTCTAAAAATAAAATTGAACTCTTCCTTTTTATCTTTTGACCGTCTGACCTTGACGGTCAATGCCATTTAAAGGTCACAATTGAACATGTCCTTTTGGTTTGTCCACATATTTATTAAATCCGTATATTAAAAAATAAATTATGATATAGAATATATGAACACTTGGAGGTCTATTCTAAAAGATTGTTGTGTTCAAATTTGAATACAAAACATTCAAAAATAACAAAGTTGTAGGCACTAATTCATAAATTCAGCAAAAAATCGAGCAAAATTTAGACATTTGAACTTGATGGTCAATGTTATTTATGAATGAAGGTCAAATTTAGTTTGGTCAATTTAAAGGGGGTTTGGCCAGGTATCATTATACCCAGAACTGAAAATAGTAATGATCGAGGAATGGCAGCACCGCCATGACTGTAAAAATACGGAATATATTTTTTTTCGCAAAAAGTCGGCCTCAATATACACTACAGTATAACCAGTTATAGCCCATAACCAAAAGACAACATGAACTAAAATAGATTGAGTGTGGAGAGAGAAATTAACGTAATCATTCTAAATTAAAAAATTATATTATTCAATACATTATCGACATTAACATTAACCTAGACTGATTTAGTTCGTTTAGCATCAATCAGTTTAAAGTTAACGATAAATAAAATACCTATTGTAAGATCAGCCGGTTGTGTTGAACTTGTGTCAGTAAACACCTTCACCACCTCGTCTAAGAGTTCATGGTCATAATGCAATTTGCACTCTTCTAATATATTCAGGTCTGTTACTATGACAATATCCAAGGCTTTATCGCCATTATCTCTCTTTGTTGAATGCATCATGCTTTTAAATATATCATCCATGGCTTTAGCTTTGCTGTTATCATAGGAAATTCTTCCAAATGGATCTCTACATACAACCAAGTCAACATCTTCAGGATCAATGTGACGCCAATCAGACGATGTGTGCATTTCTACACATCGTTTGTAATTATAGTCCATCCCCTTTATTGCTGCAAGAGCGGTCTCAAAGTAACGGCTATTGTTGCATCCGGTTACAAGCACGTGATGGCAATCTCTTAGTTTAGCTCGAATGTCTGTCACTTCACTTGGTGGGTTGAAATCGTCTGATAGTTCTTTCATCGTTGACTCAAACCCCGCTTACAAATAGAAAATGATTGTATGCACAAAATACTCTAAGGAAAACAAAAATTTACTTTTTCAATTGAGCTTAAATAAATAAGTTTAAATTATAAATTTACTTTTAGAGATACTGTAATTTATATGTCTGATGTGATAGATTAGATCATATTAGATTAAAATGAAATAAAATTGTCTTATTAGAAATGAATGTAGAAAATACTTTTGGAATGTTATTTGTTTGATAATTACCAACCTACCTTGAAGCCGTGCCAGAATATCATCAGCAACTTTTATTCTTTTATTTTTGTCCCCTGAAGTATAATATATTCCACATCCAATAAACAATACAACTATCGGAGCAACAATTAATTATAAAGTTTCTGAACGATGTTGAAGATTACTAACCAATCATTTCAAATATATATCATTTTGAGAACTGCGTGCAAAGTTTCTAAACCCAAAGATACTGATCTCTTCGAAATATTTTGATAATTTCACTTACCTTATCGTATCAAATGTTAGTGTTGATTGCGGTAAATAAGAATTAAATAACATTAAAATACACTACATTATGAACCTTAAGTTGATGAATGATTACTGAAACTTACCTGAATGTCCTGGTTTTTGGACCGTCACTTGTCTGAGAATGGATGTTGATTCTTCGGCATTTGCATGCACTTCATTCATAGTGTTTAACAACTGCTTAGAGGTTTCTTCATGCCAAATACGTAAACAATCACCGAGATTTGGTAGATGATTACATTTTACCTGATTTATTTTATCTAGTAAGGATGCTTGATCATTTGTATCAAGCGCATTCATTGCTATAAGCCTAACAGAAGAGTCCAATCGCCCCCAATAATCATCGAAGTCATCATCTGAAATATTGCCAGTATTTGGGTGATGCTGCAACTCATTTCGAATCCCTCGAATTTCAATTTCCAACGCGACGTTAACAAGGGGCTGCAGACGCCTGGCAAAAAGTTCTTTTATCAAAGTTACCAGTATTGAGACGTCCCATTGGTTTTCATCAGCGGTGCCGTTACCAGGATACAATAAATCATACTGATCTCTCCTGAGCTGCTTGTTATTAAATAATCTCATCACATCCCTCTTTTTGTGAGATAAGTATGCATCGACTGATGTATAAGTGTTCCCTGCATCAGTTTTTGCAAGTTTGACGAAATATTTCCTTAATACGTCAGCACAAATATCTACCACAAAGCAAACAAGTCTATAATATTTGTCTGCCATCTGTAAAGTGAACAAGTAACATGGAAACCCATTATTTATATAAAATATACAAACAGCATTATATTGTTTATTTATTTTTTTAGAAAAGGTAGTACATTGTTGTGCATTGATCATTTTTAGTTCAATAGTAGCAAACGTTATACAAAGTTGATAAATATTAATCAAATGCTTTGCAAAAGTAACATAATATGTCATCAAAGAATATTCTTACGCAAAAGTATCAATGTGAATCAATGCTTATAATTCAAAATAGTTTAAGGTTTATAAAGCTATATATCTACTTTAAAAATGATCGTTTGAATTTTCAAACATGCTTCTGTAAAAATATGGTAGTAAGTAAATTGCATATGCATGATATTATTGCTTAACAGATACAAAAAACTACTTTAAATAGCAGTATAATATTTTGTTCTGGAACATTTTATTCTGTTTGTGTGCAATATTCATGTGTATTAAATTAGAGAGACACTGTATGTTACAACTCTTTATGGAAGTAATAAAATTTTTGATGACGATGAATTTTGTAAAAATATTTCGTAAGATATAGCTTTATACCTTTTAATTATTGCTACATGTTTTTTGTGTTTATTTAAGTATTTTTATAAATAAAATTGTGATTGTATAGTTTTCAAATTAATTTAGTAGGTAAAGTACAAAGAGAGTACTTTGAAGTGTCTTATTTCATTGTTTCAGATGATGACAACACATTGATGAAACAACAAATGAACACAAATTATGTCAAGCAAATTCTTTTAATACGTGACCAGAACATTAAATTTACTTTTCTTCATTAAAAATGACATAAAAAGATACTATAGCATAATGTGATAAATATTCTGACATTTCTATTATATAAGCATAATTATCTATCAACTGTATAATTGATAATTGATGATTAATAACAATGTTTACATTGCATTTAATGTGAATTTGAATTGAGCTACAGTTTTGATTTTATACGATTAAAACCTTACTTTTCAACGAATAAAGTCATCAGTGATAAAGCAAAATGTTTAAAATGTATTAAGTTTTTGTCTATTTCAGACTTACTTTCTCGATCCGCAATCGGATACAAGTGCACTTCAAATGAACAATTTCTATATAAATTTGTATTTTATTACACTATATAAAACGTTAACCTCTTTCAATATCTGTCCGGTTTTATAACTTAGGTATTTTATATGTTTAATACTGACATAAAAAGCCAGTTATAAGTCTACTGAGATTAACAGGGTTACACTAGGCGTATTATAAGAATAGCATTTACCTTTCTCATGCAACCTTTCGTAACGGATCAGACACCGGTAAACCTTTTGAATTATAAATAGTGATGAAAAAGCTAAATATATCACACTATAAACATTTCTAAAAATAGTCAAATAAATTACGTGTTAGATAAAATAGAAAAGACATTGATTAATATATAAGGTCATAGTACATTAGAAGTTGTAATTTAGTGGAAAACAAAAGCAAACATATTTAATAAAAAAATATTATTCACATCTGATAAATCATTTGTATGCAAATTTAAGCATGAGAAATACAATTTTGAATTTACATCTAACTACAAATACCGAAATGTTTAGAACCAGCTTACAACTTTGTGAAACAGTTCAATGTTGTGAATTGTAACAGTAAACAAATCTGTAAAAATATAAAGTTGAGGTTGCTACAGAGACTTCAACGAGCACGTTTTATAGTGTATAATTTGATGAATTTAGCAAAGTTACAAACATACATTTAAAGATATGAAAAAAGGTTTATATTACATCCAGCAATTCCCACGAGAAATATGATAAAATAGGTTTTACCTTGTTTAACTATGATTTCCTTTTATCATTATTACTTTATTGAAAAAGTCCGTCGATCAGGCCTTTAACGATGTGTTCAGAGTAGTGTTAATCCGTAAACCAATTTTCAGCATATTTTTACAATTGTAGACATAAGAAATAAAGTGTTGCAAAGTAATATATTGTTCTTTCTAAATGTGCACTTTCGCTTTAGAATTCACTGCAACTTACGCGTCATGTGACCTTACACAAGAAAACCAATTTGACTATAAATAGAATAGGTATAAAATAGCCGGGCGGATTTAGAGGGGAGGCGGTATGCTCAACCGGCGCCCTCACTACATTATTCAAGCAAACCCTCAATACCTTATTTTACTATTATTTTGAAAGAATTTAATATATTTATATTTTTGCTGCTCACTTCAATACAATATGTTTGCAAATTATGCTAAAGGTTATTGAGTATAATGCAACTCATATTTCATGGTATAAAGTAAAAATGTGCTAATATGTAAGATATCAACAGGGTATTTCAAATAGAATTTTAGAAGTTTTGTGTTTGAAAGACCCTGGCTTTAGCTAAAAAAGGTAAAACCTATTTTATCATATTTCTCGTGGGATTTGCTATACTTCAGAAAATCAGTAATTTAAAAAAAAAAATAAATGCACAAGAGTCCATTAGAAACCGGAAAACCGTTTTCGTTATAAATAGAAACAGCTATGGAAATTTTACAGCTAAATATATCACACGATACGCTATTTAAAGAAGCATTTCTATAAATAGCCAAATGAATTACGTGTAAGATAAAATAGAAGAAAGGTTAATACAATGTCTGCAAATTATGTTAAAGGTTATTGAGTATAATGCAACTCATATTTCATAGTATTAAGTAAAAATGTGCTAATATGTAAGATATCAACATGGTCTTTCAAATAGAATTTTAGAAGTTTATGTTTTAAAGACCCTGGCTTTAGCTAGAAAGGGTAAAACCTATTTTATCATATTTCTCGTGGAGTTTGCTATACTTCAGAAAATCAGTAACTTTAAATTTAAACTAAAGATTAAATGCACAAGATGTTATAGATAAACAGGCATTGTTTAACAGGCCTTATTACTATTAAATAACATTTCATATTTGAAAAGTTAAATATGCCTTCTTAATTTAAACATGGGGGAAACCTATTATAGTGTTTCAAATTTTCACATTACATTAAATAATGATTTAAATATTATAAAACCGATGTATGCCCTTCCTTTAGAAGGAAAAAAATATTCTTGTCTGAGGCATAATGTGCCTTGAGATGTTTGAATTTCTTGTATTGATAAATGTATAGGTGTTTTGATAGAGGTGAATTTGTAGTGCTTTCATTGGCAGTTTAACTCTTACATTGCTAAATATCTTAAATTGACTTGTACATTATTCAATCTGAACATTTTTTATTAAATTTCAAAATAAATACCGACTGATTAACAATGCAGAACAACACAGAAGAAAAGTCAGCTTTTCTTGGTCTGCACTTGTCACATGGGTACAATTATTTACAGCAAGCAATTGGTTAATAAAGTCTAAGTCATATTATAAAAAAGTTTAAGCTGTGATAAATAAAGCTATTGTTTGGAAGGTAAATTAAAAATCTTAAAATATTCTTCATTAACATAAGTAAGGTATGATTTTTTCTTTTTCAGAATTTTGAAAATATTTTTTCCAAATCAATATAAAGATAGTTTATTAGATAAGATAAGATAGTTTATTAAAGTCTCATCATCATGTACAATATTAAAACAATACAAATATAAAACCTACGACATTGTATATAAATGCCACTCATAGATGAGTTATAAGAGACTATACATAATTTTACAACAAATCTAACATACTACAAAGTTACTTGAAAATAAAACCAAGTATTTTTCTTCTTTTTTAAAAAAAAATAATGTGAAGAGTTGAGACAACCAGACTGTATTTAATTTAGTCTACTTATTGGAACCTACTTCTTGAATATATTTGTAAAAACCATAAAAACAATCTAAAATATTACTAACCATTATTTACATATTGGTTAAAACGATACTCCATAAAAACAAATAAAAGAATCACGATTTACAGTACAATTTTCTTTTTCTCTCAAACAGAATATGGTGGCAGGCTTTGGCAGATAAATATACTAGATTTTCACTACTAAAAATTGTAACCATTTTGTCATCATCAGATATAATATCTCTATTTCTTAATACATCATCTAACGCAGAGACCAACTCTTTCCTTATATCATTATATAATGGACAGTAAAGTAATACATGTTTCTCATCTTCTAAAGTGTCCGGACAGTTAAAGCATTTTCTATTCATTACATCAATATTTTCATAACGACCTGTTTCTATTCTTAGTGGTGCTACACCACATCTGAATTTTGTAAAGGCTGATCTATACATAAATGGCAACTTAGACGTAAGGTACTTTTCAGTGCAGAACTGAGATTTAAACTTCCTGTAAGTCCTTAATTTATTCCCGCCATTTCCTCTAATGGCATTTTCTCTCTCAAGTAATAACTTCCATTTATTTGTTTCTATTTCCATAAAATTAGATTCTAGCATTGATATGGTAGGTTTGGCATTTCCGATATTAGCCTCAAGTATGTGATTACTATTAATATCTTTTAAAAGTTTCTTAAGTCGGTAAAAACCATTCTTGACATTACTTGTTTTAGACCACATACGAGGGCTGTTCAAAAAGTTCGTGGACTGCGGCTCTACTGTTCACATCTTTTAATTTGCGTATATGATTTTACAAGAGACATATACGAAAATATGTCCTTATTTAACAGTGAAAAAATCAATTCAATATGTTTGCAAATAACAATTCTGTGACAGTTACAAATCACAAGGGGTGCACAATCCGGCGCACGCTGATTACGAAACAAAATTACGTTCGTGACGTCGCAATATAAATGAAACGTTTTACCAGCGTCATTGTTTCTGAAAGTTCTCTTTTTAGTGTTCAATATCCGCGGATCATATACCAAAACCATTTTTCTATTTGTGATGATGACCCGAGATATAAAGTGGTAATCTTTTCGCTCCATTCTCCGTCCGAGTGCCGCATACTTTCCGCTCTTTATCGGGATTTTTGAGTAATTTCGACACTTAACGGAATTGGAAACCGCCCTCGTCCGATCTTTAAACAATCTTTAATGATTATGATTATGATTATCAATGATAAAGAAAAATATTTTATCAACTGACAATTATTCTATGCGGTAAATCTACTGAACACCGGTTAGCATTAATTATTAAACGGACGAGGGTAAATACTCGTAATACAAATAATAACTACAAATATTTATTGTAAATACGCATATATCGTGGTGAATGAAAAAAAAATATTATTTTAATTAAATTGAATCGTTTTGTCAGAATTGAATGCATAGACCCGATGCAGAATTTAAACATGTCGGACATGTCGCAAACCTTTCATACTGTCTGGACTTCAGTTGACGTTACAAACGTCCCAACAATTTGCCGCTAAAATTCTCCGTCGCCCTTTCTGTCTGTGAGCATGTATTTTCCGTATGTGAATCGCATGCGCGACCTGAAACCAAGAGACTTGCTCGCCAACTCATTGTTATTAGTTAATTTAATCACCACATAAAAATATGAAAGAGTATCCCACATCTATTGGTAAAAATTTCCGAAACAGCGAATTTCTATTTTTTAAACGGACTTTATACTTCCCAACTTACCCGTCTGTCTACTGCTGCTCAAAACCTGTTTGTTCAGCTATTCAACGTCCAAACGACGTCAAATTTCAGATTTATGTCATTTAAATATTATTAGATGATTACTTGTATTTTACTTCATAAAACAATCATTCAGTTTGTTTCAACATTTGTATATATTTAAGCATTATATGAAAATTTCGGCGTGCGCCGATGTTGCGTTGCCATGGTTATTAAAGTGCACATAACTCGTAAAGGAAATAAAAGTTTACAATAAAAGTAAATCTTACTTTTAGAAGTAAAGACACTCTTTCGATTCATATCCACTAAGGGTGTTTTTATGAACCAAGTAAAAAATGACAGCAAAAATCCACGAACTTTTTGAACATACCTCGTATATACAGACTTATTAATTATATTATCATCCATATTCATAACTCTAAAATACTGTCTAAATACAGACACCCACTGTCTAACAATTGGTGGTTTCCAACCCATCTTTCCACTTACAGCCACATTCGGAGTGTATCTTCCAACACCCAAGTAGTAACGCATTGCCCTATGATGAACTGCATTAATGCACGAGTAAGATCTATCACCCCAAATCGGGGCACTGTAATTAATTATGGGCCATACCATTGAATCATAAAGTTTTGTAAATGTAGAGTACTGAAAACCACCAAATGCCTTACTTTTGGATATAACAAGACCAAGTGCTCTAGAGGCAGACATTGCAACTGTCTTTGCAATTTCATTATAATCCAAAAATTCATTTAGTACGACACCAAGATACTTATAACTATGAACAATATATGTATTGCATTTACTTGAACTGATAAAATTCTACATGAGGGTACGTTTACATAATGTAGAATTTTATTGGTTCAAGTATATGTTTACCCAAATGTAGAATTTTATCAGTCCAAGTAAACGTTTACTCTAAATTTTATGTTTCATTTATGTAAATTTTATTATATTTAAGATGTGTATTTAATGTTTAATTCTAGTAAATTTGATGTTTTTAGCAGGTAGTACACTCCGTCCATTTGAATCTATATATGTGATATATTGCTAAATTTATATTTTGTGATTAGAATATTTTTAAATAAACATATCGCATAAAATCGCTTGTTTTCCATGTATATGTAGTAAAACTATTAGTTAATTTTTCGATTACACAGGTGTTACATAACACCTGTCAAAACAAGTAAATTTTATAGTCATGTGATAAAAAAGAATTTCAAGTTTGGTTTCATTTCATGTTATTGTGTTGCAAAATTGTATTAAACTCGTCCAAGAAAGGCTTGACAGAGGCCTACTTTTTAACAAATTCGTGAACTTGTTTGATACAGTTTTATATGGCAACTATATAAGAACCTTCATATCAAATATTTTAGTGTCTTGTTTTTTTAATGAAAGAAAAGGTACTCGATTGTGTTAAAAATATGAAACATAAAGCTTGTACATAGAATATACTAATGCCAGCTTAGAAACATAATAATATGTATCAAACTAGCATTAAAAACAATTACATATGTATATATATTATTTAGTTTTTGAAGATGTATTTGATTTAAGTTTTTCTAGATACCCTTACACATGGATCTGACGAGCCATGCATGATTCTGTAAAAAAAAAGGCGGGAGGACTGTTTAACGTGCAACCTTTGCATTAATATAAAAAAAAGAATTAAAGCATATCTTTCTTTAAGGTATATCACTTTCAGTTTAAGCAGGTTTATATATTTAAGTACTGAAAGCATTCAAATCAATGATGAATTAACCGTGCTACGTATGTTAAGTAACGGGCAACTTTTTAGGAATCAATGTGAACAAAAATTTAAAAAAGAGAAATTGGTCATTTCAGAAATGTTTACTGTTTCTGAAAGTGTTAAAAAATGCATAATCAACGACAAGGTTTACTAAATTTTACCTACGAAATATCAGTACATCATGGAATCATACGCCATTCTGCAAACACATCTTAAAACAAGGGTGCCATAGTCACAAAATACGCCCGTTTACGAAAGCTTTAGATGGAGATGGGGGCATTATGGATAAGTGTTATCTAGCAAGCAAGTTTTTATCCTTGGCACTGTGTTGTTAAATGAACCTTAAAACAAATCAGTAGGGAAGATAAAAAGTACATGTAATTGTAATTTAATAACTAAAAAATTCTGATTTAAGATTTTATTCTAGGGAAATACATTTCATTACAATTCTTAATCTTTGAATAAGCTGAACTGATATTTACTTGAAAATTAAAATATAATTAAATTTCTATGAGAAAGTATTTACATTTGATAAGGTAATTACTGTATGATCTTTATGAACAAATACCAAGTCTACAGAACACCATAGTTATCACAGTTAAAAATCTTGACCAATGAATGAAACATGTGTAAATAAATATTACATTCTTTAGAACATACTAAAGTCCAAGAAAGAGGATTATTTTATGCCCTTTGATTAAATTCTATTTTTAGAATTGAAAGTGAAAGTAGATCAAGGGGAGTAATTGTGTAAGTCATTTATGAACAAAGTAATAACTTTGTTGTTGCCCTTTTATTAAATTCTATTTACAAAATCTGGATATTTCATCATCTTTAGTGACCTTGACCTTGTATATATTGACCTAAATTATATGTATCACAGCCATAGTCTTGATAATGACCATTTGTGTTACAATCCCTCAATAAATGATGACTAAATGGTCCATATACACATCTTCATATTTTTATCTGAACTTTGACCTCTATGTGTGACCTTGACCTTGGTCGCAAGGACCTGAATCTTGCACGCGACACTCCGCCTCACAATGGTGAACATTTGTGCCAAGTAATATTGAAATCCCTCTATACATGTGGAAGTTTTGCTCCGGACAAGCATTTTTCAATGACCTCTAAGTGTGACCTTGACCTTTGACCTAGAGACCTGGTTCATGTGCGCGACACTGCTCCTCATAGTGGTGAACATTTCTATGAAGTTTCATTAAAATCCCTCCATACATGTAGGAGATATGCTCCGGACAAAATTGGACGCCGCCCGCCCGCCCGCCCGCCCGCCAGGGGCGTTCCCATAATACGTCCCGTTTTTCAAACGGGCGTATAAAACTAAATAGATAAGTTGTAAAAAATATATATGATTGTTTTTACGGCTAATTATATATAGTATGATACACATTATTGTATGTTTCTAAGCCAGAGTTTCAAACTGGCATTAGTATATATGTACAAGCTTTATTTTTCATCTTTTTAACACAATCGAGTACCTTTTCGTTACACATCCTAGTAAAATTGATTTTATAACTGAAAAAAAGACTCTAAAATATTTTCAAATCTGGACCTGGATTCGAACCCGGGACCTCTCACATCCAAAGCTAGTTATGAATAAAATCAAATAATTCGATTATCAAAGGGAGTTAACTGACTAAACTATATAAGTAAGATTACTCTCCCTCTTTTTGAAATGAATTTCTGTTTCCTTAATACGTCGGCGCAAATATCTACCACAAAGCAAACCAGTCTATAGTATTTGTCTGCCATCTGTTAATGCACAATCCATTATTAATATATACAAACAGCATTATTTGTTTCTTTATTTTTTATTGAAAAAAGCAGTACATTTTTGTGTATTGATCATTTTAGTTCAGTAGTAGGAAACGTTATACAAAAATTGATAAATATTGATTAAATGATGTGCAAAAATAATTAAATATAATAAAAGAAGTCTTACACAAAAGTATCAGTGGAAATCAATGCTTATCGCATGGCTGTGAGCTTTTCCTTTGTTCTTTCCAACCCATTATACTCAGTACACTTCAATGAGCATTTCAAAACTGTATTGATATATAACAGAACAGAACAGAACAGAACAGAACATTTATTTCACTTGTACATCATGTACATCGTGCACATAAATAACATATTTACACAACACAATTATAGTCACACAATCTATATTAAACAATACAAATGTTATATCAACCAATGAGTTATTAAGAGGATGATTATGATTATATGTTTTGACTCATTTGTTTATTTCTACGATTAAAAGCAATCTTACTAAATTTACAAAGTTTAACAAGAGTATCTTTTTCCCTGCAATTTAACAATTCGATAAGTTTATGCATGTTTGGTCTGATATAATAATATCGATCAATATATAACCGTCGTATATCATTAAAACATGGACATTTAAATACAAAGTGGAATTCGTCATCGATGTCTCTTGTATCACAGAAAAGACATACTCGTTCATTTCTGGGTAATCTATTAATTCCATACCTATTTGTTTGTACCCGTAATGAATGAGCTGACACTCTTAGTTTTACTAAATAGGTTCTTTATAACAGTAAAGTTTTTTCATTGATTCATATAGGAAAAAAACTCGACTGTTCTATATCGGTCGAGTTTTTTTCGCACCTGGTATATATCAATACAGTTTTTTCATAGAGGCTCCAATGGGGCAGTGGTAACGACCATTCCCAGTAGCAAAAAAAAAACATAAGATAATAAAAAAAATGAAATCAATAAAATAAAATAAAATAAAAATATAAATACATATAAATTTTTCGAGGGATGATATTTTTACTGTTACTCACAAACCCATGTGTTATTTATTTTATTACCCGGAACAAAAATACTAAGATAATCTAAAATTGTCAACTAAATCTAACTGTAACAAAAATAAACCAAGAGTAAAAAAAAACTAAACTGTCCTTACCTTTTAAGTTTTAATTGTACTTTACTGTAGGCCTACTTGAGAAGTTTTCTTTTTCTTTTATTCTTTAAGCAAGTGATGATATCTACAAATCATAAACATACAATAAGCTAGGTTTTATTTAGGAAACAAAACACTAACCCATTTACACGGTTATGATCTGTGAAATCTGATCCTTCTGTTTCCAGAATATTCTTAGCATGGTTTTTGACAAAATATGTCCACCATATCTGTAACGTTTCACTGATTACAATGTTAAAATAATTTAATAATCCTTTGTTGCATGCTTAAATCGTCTGCATGTTCAAGTTTGACACATAATTATTTACATTGCAATTACTTCCGTTGAAAACGGATGTTCACTTTTTGACTATTCAACAAAAAGATATTTTATACGCGAAAAGCACACCAGGGTGCAAACAAATAAATTTTATGAGTGTCATAGTTACTCCAGAGAAGAAATTGATGTCCTATCGGGGTTTAACGTTGAAAATAAGAATGAATCGAGAGAAAAATGGCGGCCATTTTATTTCATTTTATTTAGGAAATAGACCACGTGACCTCTTAAAAAATACTGTTACCTATTTAACAGTACAAAATTCTTAGTCACGTGGTACACTTGCATTAACAGTAAAAATAACTCCCAGAGGCCTATGGGAAATTAGCATTACGAAAAAAGTGAGGGGTAATAATATACACTCCGCCTCTTATATTGGATGTCTTTTGTATATTTTTTTTTGCGGCAGCGAAAACAACTTGAAAAAATGCCTTATGATAAATAACTGTAATGTACCTAACGATTAATTTATTTATTTGTTTCTATACAAAAAAAAAATTATGCCATTGCGATAAAACAGTTAAAGTATATGAAACTCGTTACTTACGGGGGTATAACACTGGCTGGGGCGACATCTCGGGATGTTTCTGCAAAAAAATTGTCTCTGCCTTACGGCCTCGCCATTTTTTAGCAGAAACACCCCTTGATGTCGCCCCAGCCAGTGTTATACCCTCGTAACTGACTCGTTTCATATACTATAACTATTACTTATAGTTCAAAATAGTTTATTATTGCTACACGTTTTTTGTGTGTGTTTATTTAAATATTTTTATAACAACACAAAGATTGAATAGTGTTTCAAATTTGGTTGGTAAAATACAAATGAGGGTACCTTTTAGTTTCTTATTTCATTGTTTCATACGATGACAATACATTGATGAAACAACAAATGAACACAAATTATGTCAAGCAATTTCTTTTAATACAAGACAAGAACGCTGAATTTACTTTTCCTCATTAAAAATGAAATTAAAAGATACTTTAGCATAAATATGATAAATATTCTGACATTTCTATTATATTAGCATCATTATTTATCAACTGAATAATTGTCTTTTTTTTACCCATTATTAAAAATAATGTTTCATTGCATTAAATGGAAATTTGAATTGTTGACCCTGGGGGAGCTAAAGGTTTGATTTTACACGATTAAAACCTTACTTTTCAAAGAATAAAGTAATCAGTAATAAAGCAATATGTTTTAATTGAATTAATTTTACATTTATTTTAGACTTAACTTCTCGATTCGCAATCGGATTCAAGTACATTTTGAGCAATCTCCATATAAATTTACTATAAACTATAACGTTAACCTCTTTCAATATGTGTCCGGTTTTATAACTTAAGTATTGTATACGTTTAATGGTGACATAAAAAGCCAGTTATAATATATTGAGATTAACAGGGTTACACACAAGGCGTAATATAAGAATAGTTTTTTTTACCTTTCTCATTAAAATTACATCCTAACTGACGCTTGCTATGTTATACTGATGCAACCTTTACCTACTGGAGCGAAAATAATTGTCCATTAGAAACCGGAAAACCGTTTTCATTATAAATAGAAACAACTATGGGAATTTTACAGCTAAATATACACACGATACAGTATCTAAAGAAACATTTCTAAAAATAGCCAGATAAATTACGTGTAAGATAAAATAGAAAAGACATTGATTTATATATAAGGTCAGGCTTGACCGACACAAACTATAACAAGCCTGTATCGTCTAATATATTGGACTAAAGGTAGCTACAGATACTTCAACGAACACGTTTTATAGTGTATAATAAGTTGATGAATTTAGCAAAGTAACAAACATACATTTAAAAAAATGATTTTTTTTAATACATCTAGCAATTCCCACGAGAAAGATGATAAAATAGGTTTTACCTTTTCTAACTTTAATTTCCTTTTATCATTATTACTTTATTGGAAAATGTCTGTCGATCAGTCCTTTAACGATGTGTTCAAAATAGTGTTAATCCATAAACCAATTTTCAGCATATTTTTACAATTGTAGAAATAAAATGTAAGTGTTGCAAAGTAATTTATTGTTCTTTCTTAGTGTGAACTTTCGCTTTAAAATGCACTGCAATGTACGCGTCATGTGACCTTAAACAAGAAACCCATTTTGACTATAAATAGAATAGGTATATAAAATAGACGGGCGGGTTTAGAGGGGAGGCGGTATGCTCAACCGGCGCCCTCACTACATTATTCAAGCAAACCCTCAATTCCTTATTTTTACTATTATTTTGAAAGAATTTAATATATGTATATTTTTCTACTAACTTCGCTCAAAAATGTTAATACAATGTTTGCAAATTATGCGAAAGGTTATTGAGTATTAAGCAACTCATATTTCATAGTATAAAGTAAAAATGTGCTATTATGTAAGATATCAACATGGTCTTTCAAATAGAATATTAGAAGTTTATGTTTGAATGACCCTGGCTTTCGCTAGAAAGGGTAAAACCTATTTTATCATATTTCTCTTGGAGTTTGCTATACTTCAGAAAATCAGTAACTTTAAATGTCAGATGTCATAGATAAACAGGCATTGTTTAACAGGCATTATTACTACATTGTATTAAATAACATTTCATATTTGAAAAGTTAAATATGCCTTCTTTAAACATTTGGGAAACCTATTATAGTGTTTCAAATTTTCACATTACATTAAATAATGATTTAAATATTATAAAACTGATGTATGCCCTTCCTTTAGAAGGAAAAAAAATATTCTTGTCTGAGGCATAGTGTGAATTTCTTGTATTGATAAATGTATAGGTGTTTTGATACAGGTGAATTTGTAGTGCTTTCATTGGCAGTTTAACTCTTACATTGCTAAATATCTTAAATTGACTTGTACATTATTCAATCTGGACATTTTTTATTAAATTTCAAAATAAATACCGACTGATTAACAATGCAGAACAACGTACACAGAAGAAAAGTCAGCTTTTCTTGGTCTGCACTTGTCACATGGGTACAATTATTTACAGCAAGCAATTGGTTAATAAAGTCTTAGTCATATTATAAAAAGTTTAAGCTGTGATAACTAAAGCTATTGTTTGGAAGGTAAATTACAAATCTTAAAATATTCTTCATTAACATAAGTAAGGTAAGATTTTTTCTTTTTCAGAATTTTGAAAATATTTTTTTCAAATCAATATATGTATTGCATTTACTTGAACTGATACAATTCTACATGAGGGTACGTTTACATAATGTAGAATTTTATTGGTTCAAGTATATGTTTACCCAAATGTAGAATTTTTTTAGTCCAAGTAAACGTTTACTCTAAATTTTATGTTTCATTTATGTAAATTTTATTATATTTAAGATGTGTATTTAATGTTTAATTCTAGTTATTTTAATGTTTTTAGCAGGTAGTACAGTCCGTCCATTTGAATTTATATATGTGATATATTGGTAAATTTATATTTTGTGATTAGAATATTTTTAAATAAACGATATCGCATAAAATCGCTTGTTTTCCATGTATATGTAGTAAAACTATTAGTTAATTTTTCGATTACACAGGTGTTACATAACACCTGTCAAAACGAGTAAATTTTATAGTCATGTGATAAAAAAGAATTTCAAGTTTGGTTTCATTTCATGTTATTGTGTTGCAAAATTGTATTAAACTCGCCCAAGAAAGGCTTGACAGAGGCCTACTTTTTAACAAATTCGTGAACTTGTTTGATACAGTTTTATAAGGCAACTATATCAGAACCTTCATATCAAATATTTTAGTGTCTTGTTTTTTTAATGAAAGAAAAGGTACTCGATTGTGTTAAAAATATGAAACATAAAGCTTGTACATAGAATATACTAATGCCGGTTTGAAACGCGGGCTTAGAAACATAATAATATGTATCAAACTAGCATTAAAACAATTATATATATTATTTAGTTTTTGAAGATGTATTTGATTTAAGTTTTTCTAGATACCCTTACACATGGATCTGACGAGCCATGCATGATTCTGTAAAAAAAAGGCGGGGGACTGTTTAACGCGCAACCTTTGCATTAATATAAAAAAAAGAATTAAAGCATATCTTTCTTTAAGGTATATCACTTTCAGTTTAAGCAGGTTATGAGTTTATATATTTAAGTACTGAAAGCATTCAAATCAATGATGAATTAACCGTGCTACGTATGTTAAGTAACGGGCAACTTTTTAAGAATCAATGTGAACAAAAATTTAAAGAAAGAGAAATTGGTCACTTCAGAAATGTTTACTGTTTCTGAAAGTGTTAAAAATGCATATTCAACGACAAGGTTTACTAAATTTTACCTACGAAATATCAGTACATCATGGAATCATACGTCATTCTGCAAACACATCTTCAAAAACTAAATAGATAAGTTGTAAAAAATATATATGATTGTTTTTACGGCTAATTATAATAGTATGATACACATTATTATATGTTTCTAAGCCAGAGTTTCAAACTGGCATTAGTATATATGTACAAGCTTTATTTTTCATCTTTTTAACACAATCGAGTACCTTTTCGTTGCACATCTTAGTAAAATTGATTTTATAACTGAACAAAAAAGACTCTAAAATATTTTCAAATCTGGACCTGGATTCGAACCCGGGACCTCTCACATCCAAAGCTAGTTATGAATAAAATCAAATCATTCGATTATCAAAGGGAGTTAACTGACTATCAAGGTTTCAAGGTTTCAAGGTTTATTTGAATACGTCAGGGCCCATATGGGCATGTGACAACATAAAACAGTACATACATACAAAATAATACAAAATGGCAAATAATATGTAAAAACAAAATGGCAAATTATAAATGGTCATACAACTCCATGATGTAATAAAATTACTGTAATAATTGACTGATAATGGAGGATGAGAGAGAAAAATAAAAAATCATTGCGAGAAAAAAACAAAGAGAAAATACATATATAATCTAATAAGCTAACATTATTTAAATAATAACATAATATTTTTGCAAAATATGGCAAGTTTCAAAAGGATATCTTTATTACTATGGTTCATTAATTTTTCAAATTTTAAAGCACTTGGACGTTCATAGAAATATTTATCAAGATACAGCTTTCTTGTATTGACAAAATGTGAACATTCAAAAAGATAATGGAATTCGTATATATCAAACTATATAAGTAAGATTACTCTCCCTCTTTTTGAAATGAATTTCTGTTTCTATAAGGCCCGATTAAAAAAGTCGGTTTGGTTATTGTACGCCTATCAACAGTGATACAGTTTTCAGTACATAAACCTTATATTTGACTCTTTGCAAGTTTATTTTGATCAGGATTATGTCACACAGCAGGTGGGGGGGGGGGTGGGGGTGGGGTTACGTCGCACAAAACAGTATAGGTCATATGGCGACTTTCCAGCTTTCATGGTGGAGGAAGACCTCAGGTGCCCTGCTGTACTTAATTTAAGACAAAAACGGGCACCTGAGTAGAACCACAGACTTCCGTCAGCTAACTGGATAACTTTCTATCTTGATGAATCCGGCGATGCTTTCCTTCCAGATCAAATATTACAATTGGCATGTGCATATGGTGGCCACGGACCTTTAAGTAAAGACCAACTTTACTTGACCTGTAAACGGGAACACAGCTTCCCATACATAGTTTATTTATTCTTTTATTCAAATTAGACATATTCAGTTAGAAATTCCACTTATTTACATTATATTACATGTTATTTTATAAATACCTACATTCAAAACAAACACTATGATTTAAGACTTTGGTAGGGACAATATGCCCAAAGGTTACAGTGACTTAGGTAATTAGGTTAAGATTACAGTGACTGAGGTTATAAGGTTAAGGTTACAGTAACTTAGGTAATTAGGTCAAGGTAACATTCAAAACAAACACTATGATTTAAGACTTTGGTAGGGACAATATGCCCAAAGGTTACAGTGACTTAGGTAATAAGGTCAAGGTAACAGTGACTGAGGTAATTAGGTCAAGGTTACAGTGACTGTGGTAATTAGCTCAAGCTTACCGTGACTGAGTTTATTAGGTCAAGGTTACAGTGAAATGTGAATTACTTGTCTCATCTAGAATATGAGTTTCCTAAAATATGCCACAGTGACATCAAAAGTAAGGGTATAATTGTTATAGGGGACACATCTAATTTTCTGGTTTTGTTTGGAAAAAAAGGTAAGGAGTATAAAAGTAATGACACATAGTTTTTAATTACTGTTTTATATTTTCTGTTCATCTAACAAATAAGAATAATAATGTTTAAAACAATAAAATATATTGTAGTTAAAAAACTTTGAACATTTTTGTACATATATGTGAACATATACACTTTGTAAAAAGCAGATTATTTCTCAAAATTAAATCTAATATAAAACATTGCTAGACATGTGTGTGAGCATATGTGCTTGTAAAATTGACTTTCGGTTGAAAGCCTTTCCACAAACTTTGCAGACGAATGGACGTTCTCCAGTATGAATTCGTGTGTGCACTTCAAGATTGTACTTCCTGTCAAACATACGTCCACAATGGTTACAGGGATAGGATTGTTTATTTCCTTCTGAAAAACAGATGAAAAAAATAAATTATTTTATTTTATGCTTTTCAGTGGATTACTGATTTATCCGTGAAAATTATATTTGATAATTTCACAGTGAAAATTATCAAAATATAATTTCACTTTTTTCAATGACGAAACTACTTTTTTAAGATTTTCCCCATGTAGTACCTCAATTTTATTTTTACTGACAATGTCTGGCTATTTAAAGAAATAGCAAAGCTGAAATAGATAAATAACTTAAATGTCAAAAGTAGTAAGAGAGAAAACTTACTTCTATTCCTTCAAATTCCAATCACAAAATTTCGTCTCTAAATTTTTTTTTTGTTTCGTTTTTACAGTCTGAAAAATACATTCCTTCCCCATGCAAAACTGCTCTTGATGACATTTGGGCATATTAAAGTATCTTACGAGCAATAACTGCCGTATGCTTTATGAAAAATTGAAAAGCATTGACAGCCATCACTGCCATAATCTAACTAAAATTTTTATAAGGGATGTGTGTGTGCTAAATATTCCTGATTTTAATTAAGTACTTAACTTAACAGAAAGTAAGATCCAACTACATTTGAGCTGTGTCATGACAAAACCAACATAATGGGTTTGCGACCAGCATGGATCCAGACCAGCCTGCGCATTCGCGCAGTCTGATCAGGATCCATGCTGTTCGCTATCACTTTCTCTACTTGTTATAGTGTTTGTAAGCGAACAGCATGGATCCTGATCATACTGCGCGGATGCGCAGGCTGGTCTGGATCCATGCTGGTCGCAAACCCATTATGTTGGTTTTGTCGTGACGCGGCTCATTTGTTGTATGGAATTGAGCGCCTTAAAGGTTATAACCAATTAACTTGAGCTCTCAGCATATAGTTTGCTTGGTTGGGTTTTACAGCACTCCAACACAATTTAGGACATATGGCGCCAAAACAGGGACGATGATTTTAGCTAATCTCAGGTGTTACAAACTTAAAGCAACAACGGGGCTCAAATCCACCTCACCTACTGGAGCTAAGAGATGCATAATATACTCCAATTATTCTAACCCATTTAATCACCCCTTATGATAATGTAGCGATAAATGGTGGCTGCAATTCTGATGCCTCAAACCCTTAATGGCAGCCCCCCAGCCCACATGACTTCATAAAACAGCAATGGCATCCTAATTACCATTGTAGTCTAAACAACTAATTCTGGTAATATTATCATCTTACTATGGGTGGAGTATAATAAAAAACAATTCAAGTCATGAAAAATGTAATAATATACCTACAATGCTACAGAATAATAAACACTCAATTCAGGACCTACCGTAAAATTCCTAATAAACGCCCCTCCCCTAATAAAGGCCCCCCCAGGCCTTTTGATAAGGAAAACAATCTACTTATCAGTGCTGAACTCATAATTAAAACCATAATTTTATTCCAATCATTTAGAATCCATAGTATTTTATAGTAAACACAAATATGTATAATATGAACTTTAAAACCTTAACACTTTTTAATGTTATTACCAACACTTGCTAACACTAAATGTATTTACAGTGATTTTGGGATTTATTGTAATAATAGCCCCCCTTTCTGAAAATGTTTAGCCCTGGGGGCGTTTAATAGGAATTTTACGGTACATCATTATTATTAAGCTATTATCACAACTTACATGATTGTACCTTTTAATCTTACAAATTGAGCACATGTTCACTAACATATAAGGATCAGGATCAGGATAAAATTTAAAAACTCAAATAATTTCCACATTGTTCCACTGCATAGATCAAATAATAACTTGACAGGATTGGATATTAAGCTATAATGTTTATGAAATTTGGAATATAACAAGATACAAAAACGGGCACCTGAGTAGAACCACAGACTTCCGTCAGCTAACTGGATAACTTTCTATCTTGATGAATCCGGCGACGCTTTCCTTCCAGATCAAATATTACAATTGGCATGTGCATATGGTGGCCACGGACCTTTAAGTAAAGACCAACTTTACTTGACCTGTAAACGGGAACACAGCTTCCCATACATAGTTTATTTATTCTTTTATTCAAATTAGACATATTCAGTTAGAAATTCCACTTATTTACATTATATTACATGTTATTTTATAAATACCTACATTCAAAACAAACACTATGATTTAAGACTTTGGTAGGGACAATATGCCCAAAGGTTACAGTGACTTAGGTAATAAGGTCAAGGTAACAGTGACTGAGGTAATTAGGTCAAGGTTACAGTGACTGTGGTAATTAGCTCAAGCTTACCGTGACTGAGTTTATTAGGTCAAGGTTACAGTGAAATGTGAATTACTTGTCTCATCTAGAATATGAGTTTCCTAAAATATGCCACAGTGACATCAAAAGTAAGGGTATAATTGTTATAGGGACACATCTAATTTTCTGGTTTTGTTTGGAAAAAAAGGTAAGGAGTATAAAAGTAATGACACATAGTTTTTAATTACTGTTTTATATTTTCTGTTCATCTAACAAATAAGAATAATAATGTTTAAAACAATAAAATATATTGTAGTTAAAAAACTTTGAACATTTTGTACATATATGTGAACATATACACTTTGTAAAAAGCAGATTATTTCTCAAATTAAATCTAATATAAAACATTGCTAGACATGTGTGTGAGCATATGTGCTTGTAAAATTGACTTTCGGTTGAAAGCCTTTCCACAAACTTTGCAGACGAATGGACGTTCTCCAGTATGAATTCGTGTGTGCACTTCAAGATTGTACTTCCTGTCAAACATACGTCCACAATGGTTACAGGGATAGGATTGTTTATTTCCTTCTGAAAAACAGATGAAAAAAATAAATTATTTTATTTTATGCTTTTCAGTGGATTACTGATTTATCCGTGAAAATTATATTTGATAATTTCACAGTGAAAATTATCAAAATATAATTTCACTTTTTCAATGACGAAACTACTTTTTTAAGATTTTCCCCATGTAGTACCTCAAATTACAATTTTATTTTTACTGACAATTCTGACAATGTCTGGCTATTTAAAGAAATACATTCCTTCCCCATGCAAAACTGCTCTTGATGACATTTGGGCATATTAAAGTATCTTACGAGCAATAACTGCCGTATGCTTTATGAAAAATTGAAAAGCATTGACAGCCATCACTCGTAAAATAAGTAAAAATACCCAGCGTTCCTTTGCAAGCTTCCAAGTTTTCCAATTTCCTAGCTCCTTTTCTGAATGTTTTCAACTTCTGTCAACAGTTTATTTTTTGTCTGTTACAATCCTCAAATAAGTTTTCTTTCTTTTAAAAAGGTGTATGACTAACAAATCCAAAACATATCCTTCTGAATCTTACACAATTATTTTCCTCCCATGAAATACACAACTTTAAAAAATGGGCTGCCGCTTACATTTTACAAGCCAGGTCTAATATAAATTCGCAGTAAGTAACAGAAATATGGATGGATGGTTGGACTTTTTCTCCTACAAGATTTTGTTTCTTTTTATTATTAAAACAAGCGATCATTCATATTTTTTGATAAAATGAATAAATATCACCGTCATTTAACCTTGATTGGCGGACTTTTTTTTCAGCTCAAGACTTCTTGTTTTAAATGAGAAATTCCGTCTAAATGGGGCTCTCAATGGGGGAAACAGATTTTAATATTAACGTTAAAATTATGGAAATTTCGTTTTAACTTGTTTTTAAGCATAAAATAAAAAGAAAATTTGTCTGTTTGTTGTGTAAGATGTAATTTTATTTCATCTCGTGAACTTTAAAAACAGTATTCTCACTCGTGGCTACGCCACTCGTGAGAATACTGTTTTTAAAGCCCACTCGATGAAATAAAATTTCATCTTACACACAAACAAACAAATATCCTCTATATAAACTTCTTCTTCATACGTTTTGTGATACAAAGAAATCTATACTAAACCCGGTGACCTTGACCTTGATATAAGCATCAACATTTACAATTCATGTTCAATGAAAAACCTACCTGATGGTGACCTTTCAACTCTGACTATCAGTATTCTGTTCAATTCTATGTCTTTCTGAACAATTGATTTGAACCAAAAAAAAATGTCCTTACAACGTAAGTTAACGTAAGTTAGTCCTGAAGAAATAAATAAAAGTCAAGCAAACCTGTATTGTTAATTTTGTTTTATAATTGGGCACAATTGTTAATATGTTGAAAGTCACTGAATGTTATGAAATATCAAGATAAATCATTATGTGAAATAATAACTTATCCCGAATAATAACTTATCCCAAACAACTTATCCCAAATAATAATAACTTATCCCAAATAATAACTTATCCCAAATAATAACTTATCAAAAACAATTTATCCCAATCAATAACTTATCCCAAATAATAACTTATCCCGAACAATAACTTATCCCAAATAATAACTTATCCCGAACAATAACTTATCTTATCCCGAACAATAACTTATCCCAAATAATAACTTATCCCGAACAATAACTTATCCCGAATAAATAATTTTATCAAATACCCTAGCCACTTTTGCGACTCCGTAAAAACGGTACTGCACCTCTGTGCATATATTTTGACATGATGTCATTTGTTACACAAACATATTAACGTAAAAAATGTGCTTAATGTTAGTGTTACAATATAGCCGTGTCAATGAAAAGTTATTCTTTTTTTTCTTTAAACAGTCTTTATTTTGGGTATGTGATAAATAGAATATTTGTGTAGGTTCATAACTGAAATTATTGAACTTGCTCAATGAAATAATATTACGCTCACCAGAGGCTTGCAATGAATTTTAGTATTGAACGAATTTAGTATGGAACCCACACTCATTCAATATCCTCTATTTACTGTTGTGAAAGGTCAATTGACAAAAATGGCAAGTCACTGATTTGCCATAAATATTCAAGTAATGTGAAAATGTGGACCTGACACAGGTGAAAATAATCTAACTATATCAGGGATGTGTGTGATAAATATTCCTGGTTTTAATCAAGTACTTAACTTAAGAGAAAGTAAGATCCAACTACATTTGAGCCTCGTCACGACAAAACCAACATAATGGGTTTGCGACCAGCATGGATCCAGACCAGCCTGCGCATCCGCGCAGTCTGATCAGGATCCATGCTGTTCGCTATCACTTTCTCTACTTGTTATAGGGTTTGTAAGCGAACAGCATGGATCTTGATCAGACTGCGCGGAAGCGCAGGCTGGTCTGGATCCATGCTGGTCGCAAACCCATTATGTTGGTTTTGTCGTGACGCGGCTCATTTGTTGTATGGAATGGAGCACCTTAAAGGTTACAATAACCAATTATCTTGAGCTCTCACCATAGTTTGCTTGGTTTGGTTGGATTTTACAGCACTCCAACACAAAATAAGAACATACGGCGCCAAACAGGGACGATGATTTTAGCTAATCTCAGGTGTTACAAACTTAAAGCAACAACGGGGCTCAAATCCACCTCACCTACTGGAGCTAAGAGATGCATAGACTCCAATTATCCTAACCCATTTAATCACCCCTTATGATAATGTAGCTATAAATGGTGGCTGCAATTCTGATGCCGTTAACCCTTTAAAGGCAGCCCCCCCCCCAGCCCACATGACTTCATAAAACAGCAATGGCATCTTAATTTCTTTTGTATTAAACAAATAATTCTGGTTATATTATCAGCTTACTATGGGTGAAGTATAATAAAAATTATCAAGGTCATGAAAAATGTAATATACCTACAATGCTACAACATAATAAACACTCAATTCAGGAAATTTAGGACCTACATCAGTATTATTTAGCAATTATCACAACTTACATGATTGTAATAATAATAATAATAATAATAATAATAATAATAATAATAAAGACTTTATTTAAAGAGGCAACATAGTCTTCCCTATGAGCCTCTATTGTACCTTTTTAATCTTACAAATTGAGCACATGTTCGCTAAGATATAAAGATCAGAATCAGGGTCAGGATCAAATTTAAAAACTCAAATAATTTCCACATTGTTCAACTTCATAAATTAATTATTAGCTTGATAAGACTGGACTCAGACTATAATGTTTATGAAATTTGGAATATAACAAGATACGGGCATGTTACAGTTGATCCAAATATTGATCCTGATCGTATAATTGTTCCTTATTTTTGATCTGATTATTTTTTTAGTTGTTTTTAATTCAGCAAAGAGTTATGAAATTCTAACACCATGTAGAATGATATGATCATATCATTAATTGTTCCGTTAAAGTTGATGATGATGTTGAGCTACTATGTGAACTTTGAGATTTGATTTCACATTGAAGCCTTTATTACAGAAACTACAGATAAATGGCTTTTCTCCGGTATGAACTCTCATATGTCTCTGTAATTTCCAGTTGCTTGGAAACAGTTTTCCACACAAGTTACAATAATGTCGTCCTCCAGTTGTAACAGATTGTTGCCGTCTGCCATAATCGGATGTAGACTGGTCTTCAATATCATACCATGATTCACCTGAAAATATAAGAATAAAACAGGAACCGGTCTGTATATACCATCTTTTGCACATTTATTATAGTTTGGCTGACAGTAATTCTAATACACTAACCTATAGTCCCGGTTTAAAACTGATTTATACATGTATGTCTTTACCCGTACTTGTATAAATGTTCCATAGTGAGGCCAGGATATGCCTATCATTGTTAAACAGTTATACCATATGACTGAGAAGTTATTAAATTATTGATACAATTAACACTGTCAATCATTCTTGCATAAGAATAATTATGTAAGCAGGTATACATTAATGGAGAAGAAAACATGCATTAATGAATAATTAATCACAAGATCTCACACAATTGTTGCTTTTTTGGGGGCGCAAGCCCCCAGTGTAATTATGATAAATTCAGCTTACTACCTTTTGAACGCATCTAGGCTCTCTAGTTTTAACAAGAGGGCCATGATGGCCCTGAGGTCGCTCACCTGTATTATAGGCCCCCGAAGCGGGGCCAGTTTAAACCCCAGGGCTTTTATTTGAACAAACTTGGAAGACACTCATTAGAAGATGTTTTTCACAATAATAATTTACTACACAATGATCTCACCGCCCCCCGGTCCCCACTCTCTGCCCCCCCCCCCCCCCCCGGCAGGGCCAATTTTCACCCAAGGGCTTTTATTTGAACAAACTTTGTAGACATCCATAAGAAGATATTTCATGCTAAACATCTAAGCTCTAGAGCTCTAGCTCATTGGGTTTTTTAAAAGAAGATTTTTAAGTTTTTACTTCACACTTATAGTTAAAAAAAAATGACACCCCTGGGGCGGGGCCAGTTTTGACCCCAGGGCTTTTATTTGAATAAACTTTGTAGCCGTTTACTAGAAGATGTTTTATGCTTAATATCTAAACTCTAGCTATTTAGGTTTTTTCAAAGAAGATTTTTTAAGTTTTTACTATATGCAGATTGGGAAAATCAAGACCCCCCGGGGCGGGGCCTGGAATTTTGACCCCAGGGCTTTAATTTGAACAAACTTTGTAGCGCTCACTAGAAGATGTTTCATGCTTAATATCTAAACTCTAGCTATTTGGGTTTTTTTCAAAGAAGATTATTTAAGTTTTTGCTATACACATACAAGGAAAATCAATGACCGCCGGGGCGGGGCCAATTTTGACCCCAGGAATTTTATTTGAACAAACTTGGTAGACACCCATTAGAAGATGTTTCATGCTGAATATCTTAGCTCTAGCTCTTTATGTTCTTTCAAAGAATATTTTGTAAGTTTTTACTATATGCATAAAGGGAAAATCAATGACCCCCTGGGGCGGGGCCAATTTTGACCCCAGGGCTTTTATTTGAACAAACTTGGTACACACTCATTAGAAGATGTTTCATGCTGAATATCTTAGCGCTAGCTCTTTGGGTTCTTTCAAAGAAGATTTTGTAAGTTTTTACTATATGCATATAGGGAAAATCAAGGACCCCCTGGGGCGGAGCCAATTTTGACCCCAGGGATTTTATTTGAACAAACTTGGTAGACACTCACTAGAAGATGTTTCATGCTTAATATCTAAACTCTAGCTATTTGGGTTTTTTCAAAGAAGATTATTTAAGTTTTTGCTATACACATATACGGAAAATCAATGACCCCCGGGCGGGGCCAATTTTGACCCCAGGGCTTTTATTTGAACAAACTTGGTAGACACCCATTAGAAGATGTTTCATGCTGAATATCTTAGCTCTAGCTCTTTGAGTTCTTTCAAAGAAGATTTTGTAAGTTTTTACTATATGCATATAGGGAAAATCAATGACCCCCTGGGGAGGGGCCATTTTTGACCCCAGGGCTTTTATTTGAACAAACTTGGTACAACACTCATTAGAAGATGTTTCATGCTGAATATCTTAGCTCTAGCTCTTTGGGTTCTTTAAAAGAAGAATTTTTAAGTTTTACTATATGCATATAGGGAAAATCAATGACCCCCTGGGGCGGGGCCAATTTTGACCCCAGGGATTTTATTTGAACAAACTTGGTAGACACTCACTAGAAGATGTTTCATGCCAAATATCTAAGCTCTAGCTCTTAGGGTTTTTTAAAAGAAGATATTTAAAGTTTTTTCTTTCGGTAGCCATGGCAACCAGAGTTCTGCATGGAATTAAATTCTTTGAACAATTTTTAAAGGTGACCACCAAAGGAACATTCCTGTGAAGTTTGGATGAAATTGGCTTAGTGGTTTATGAGGAGATGTCATTTAAAGTAAAAGTTTACGGACGGACGGATGGACGGACGGACGGACGGACGCCGGCCGGACGCCGGACGAAAAGCAATCACAAAAGCTCACCCTGTCACTTTGTGACAGGTGAGCTAAAAAGGAATGACTCTGGGCACCATGTTAAAATAGCTTATGGCAATCAGGTAGCTCTTTTAAGATTCATAACTGTCAAATAAACAACAAATCTAAGCATGTGAGAATCATGGCAAAATGGTTACCGAATCGGACATATCATCACCTTTAAGTGCAATAATGAGTTACCTCCTATTTGTTAACCCATTACTGCACTATGGTGACAATATATAAATTTAAAGCAAGAATTATAACACTTAAATCATGCATCCTTGTGCTTCTGCAGATTTTAATGCATAAAAAAGGTGTAATAGCCCTGTATCAAACAAGCACCTCTAAATAAGTTTTGCTTGCTACATTATTATGTATTCAATTGTTTTAACAACAGTAATTTTATGAAGTTGTTACAATTTAACAGTTTGAAGGCTGTTTCTTCAATATTATAAGCTTTAATGTATAAACATATATATTTTTACAAAATGAATTTTTACAGAAAAAAAAATAAAATAGAGAAAAGAATTTAAATAAATTAAAAAAACAACATTACAAAATTCATTTTCAAAGCAGAACAAAATCTGAAATACCTTATGCAATATATGAACAAAAACACTCAAACAATATTACACCGTGTAAGTGGATCTTTTCCCATGTCGAAAAGTTAGCGAATTTGAAATTCCAGACATTTCACTTGAGGAAATAATAAATCAGAATTTCATGACAGGTTGCTAGAGGAAATTTTAGCAACTTTTCGTCCATTTGCGAAATTTGCAAATATTTCTGCATCGTAAACATTACCACATTACAGAAGTCATTTAGATTTATGTCACTACCAAGAACTCGGACAATGGGTCACCGGCTCACTTTTCATATTATCCTAGAGGGTGTACTTTCGTTTATAATCTTAATCTAATATAATCTGCGCATTTAAAAATTGGTAAAATTTACAGCAAATTGATTGGTAAAATTTACAACATACAAAATAAATGTTAATTTGATATTATATTCTTATAGTCTGACGTAGAAGAAACATTTAAAAAAGCAGTTGCAGGTTCAGAAATATGAGCCACATTCAAAAGTTCCTATGGTTACTACAAAAACATAACAAAAACTTTTGACCCATCATTTTCTTTTTAAAAACTAAACTAAATTATTACTTGATGACAAATATAACAAAGTTACACAACCATGTATGTATATAAGTACTGTAGTACATGTAGTAATATTCAAAATTTGCTTAATAAAGTCTGCTAGCTAGGGAGAGCATTCAACGCTCTTCAACCAATATACATGTAACTCATATTTGCCCTATCAGAAAGGTCATAGTGGCATTCTAGACTCTGTGCATGATTCCAGGCACAAGCTGGCACCTGAATTAAATCACCAACATTTCAAAAGCTAGCTGTATATAAGCTTCCTCACATAAAAAAAATCCAACAGATTTAGATTATATATGAAGACAAATGGATTTCTATTGGCTGTTTATATAAACATCTTGATTATGACCGGATGTTAATACTAAATTATAAAGATTCTGACACTAAATATTTTGATTCTGATTGGCTGATAATTATAAACATCTTGATTCTGATTGGCTGATAATGATAAACATCTTGATTCTGATCGCATGTTAATACTCTCTTGATTCTGATTGGCTGTTAATAATAAACATCTTGATTCTGATTGGCTATTAATAATAAACATCTTGATTCTGATTGGATCTTAATACTTTCTTGATTCTGATTGGATGTTAATACTGATCATCTTGATTCTGATTGGATGTTAACATTTGTTTCTTCTGATGTGTCCTAAAATGCAGTTTAAGTTTATTTCTCTCAATGAAACGTTTATCACATAAAGAACAAGCATATGGCCTATCTCCAGTATGTATACGACCATGTCTGTTTAATGCCCAATTTGATTTGAAAACTTTTCCACATGTTTCACAAGCTAGCTGTTTTTCTGCTTGAAAATGCTGGTCTGACATCATTATAGGTAACTGTGTGGTCACATCTGAAATGTACAAAATCACATGTAGGTTTTTTTTGTATTCAGTCTTCCTTGCCATTTTTATTTATTATGAATTATTATATTATACAGCCTTTATTTAAAGCATTTTTTTCTCTCTCTTGATTTCACCTCTATGTCATGCCTGTCAAACTAATATGGATTTAATTCAGTTTTGTACATGACATATAATTTTTTAAATGCTTTATTGGGATATTTATATGCATTGTCATTTGAAATACTCTGACATTCAATTCTTTGACTGATGACAGTATGTGAAATCCTTAAACTATATTTGAGTTTCTTCACACATGTTTTAAACTGAAATAGGAAGTTTATGATAATACATAATTCCTCTTTCAACTGATTTGACAAAATTTTTATATAGATCCAACGCTTGTTTTATTGGGCAAATATTTTTTATACATGTACATGTATCTATACACTCCTGAATAGGCTTACTCTGGAATTAAGAATATTTTGGGTTTTTCCCAGATAATTGGAAGGCAAGCGTGGGGGTACAAACAAACTTCAACAGGTATATTAATTTTGTTACTTCAAAAATAAACGCAACAGGTTGACTAATCTATTGTAATAGGTAGTGCACCATAATGTTAAAATTTTGTTTGTATCGGGGGATAAGCTTGGAAAAACCCACATTTGTCGAGTTCCGGATAACATTTAATATTGCTGGCACCTTGAAGACTAGCTGGTGCCCACGAGATAAATAAAAACACACACAATTTTGTCTTATTAAGTTGCATTCCTAATTTTTTTTTTTTTTTTTTTTCATTGTTTATGTTTAAACTAAATCTTGCAATATTCTTTACTTAATAATTGAAATGAAATAGCTATCTTGCCATATATGTTTGTGTAAATATCATTTGTTATCTAGGGAGAGGAACTATATTTAAGTTTTCTTTCGTTCTAATCCCTTTCAATTTATGTAACAATTATTCACATATAAAATGTAATATAATTATGTAAAATATTGAAATAAATTTTTTTTTTCAGTGTCTTTAGAGAGAAAAAAAACAACAACAACAAAAACAATAACAAAAATAAGTGGGCATATTATAAAAAGAACAATGTCATTTTCATTCAAGCATGTTTATCATAAAATAAAGACAATTTTATTAACAATAATAAATGTGATAAACAATTGAATATTAAACAGTTATTTGTGAAATATAATAATTTTCATTCAAGCATGATTATCATATAATAAAGAAAATTTTATTAAAAATAAAAAATGTGATAAACAATTTAATATTAAATAGTAATTAGTGAATTATGTTTCCATCTACAAAATAAGCAATGATAGTTAAAATGTATAATGGTTTTTTTTTCTATAAAGTTACATTATAAACATAATTATTTTATCGCTTGTTTAAACATCACTGTTTGTTGTTCGGATGGGCATCATTATATCATGAGGGGCGTAGCATCGGAACTCCAAACAGTGATGATATTAATTGAGCAATAAAATCACTGTTTGGGATATATTATTGCTTTTAATTAATACACGTACATGAATATTTGTACATTAACAGAATATTATAAATTTTAGAAACAAAATATTACGCGGCTATATTTTTAGTTTGGTTTTTAAAAAAAAGCAACTATTTTGTGCAACCCCTTTATGTAAAAAATGGTATTTTTATGAAATATTCTTTTTCAAAATTCAAACACTGAGAAGGCAGCAGATAATAACACAGGCTTATACACTTTAAAGCAACATGCCTCCAGATTCATGGTAATTTTCATGAAATTAAAAAAAAAAGTAAAATATAGCCGTCCGGTTAGCTCAACAGGTAGAGCGTTGGACTGTGAATCGGACAGCGCAGATCACTTTCTTAGTGATTGATCATGAAATCTTTTCTATGGTCATTCACACTGTACTTCTGCTCTGGCATGTACAGAAGTTTCAGTTCCCTTTCGAAAGTGGAGGGCAACTAGTACTGGTAAAACTTCTTGACAAGCTTTTGCCTTGGAACGATGCCGTGGTGTTGCACCAGAGTAAAATAATTATCAAATGAACACAGACAGTAATTTACACATTACACATGTCAAGTGAACAAATTATTGCGAACGGCATATTAATCTACAAAAATTACCCCGTAAACAGGTAACAGTATGCAAAAAGTTACAGCGATAAGTACTGAAAAATGAGTCATTAATTGCATATAACATGTAATTTATACTTAAACTGTGAATCTCTTTACTTTTCTTAAAATCTAAGTACATTTTTCTCAAGGTTGACTTTCCTGACATAATTTGATTGATCTGGAGGCATTCACATTTAATGCAAATATATCTAAATCTTGACAAGTCACATGGGATGATTTATGAAATTATATACAAATCTTGACAATTTTCACATGGGATGATTTATGCAGTTATATACAAATCTTGACAATTCACATGGATGATTTATGCAATTATATACAAATCTTGACAATTCACATGGGATGATTTATGCAATTATATATAAATCTTGACAATTCACATGGGATGATTTATGCAATTATATCTAAATTTGACAAGTCACATGGGATGATATATGCAATTATATCTTAATCTTGACAAGTTCACATGGGATAATTTATGAAATTATATCTAAATCTTGACAAGTCACATGGGATGATTTATGAAATTATATCTAAAATTAATATTGACTAGTCACATAGGATGATTTTATAAAATTTAAGTCACAGGGATGATTTATAAAATTTAAGTCACATGGGACGATTTATAAAATTATATCTAAATTAAATATTGACAAGTCACATGGGATGATTTATGCAATTATATCTATATCTTGAACAAGTCACATGGGGATGATTGACAAGTCACATGGGATGATTCTTGAGCTGGTGTGTTTTCATGTTACTTTTTTGTTGTGAATTTTTTACCACA
>NW_026857804.1:0-51286 GCF_026571515.1 Ruditapes philippinarum
TTGATAATAAGAAAACAAAAAGGTTTTGCAACAGATAGAGACTCAAATTACAAAGGCTTAGTATAAATCAGATTTTCGAGTATTTGACGTTCTTTCTCCATTTTATAATAGGAAAAAAGAACAACTTTCCCTGACGTCACATTATGAAACCCCAGAAAAAATGTATAAATACACGAGCGTCTGAATAAATATGACTTTAATCATTATCCCTTTCACTGTCGGCACAATAAGTTAACCACAGAAATGATGTAGAGCCTGGAAATAATTTCTCGAGACTAATTGTCTATTAGTTGAAGGTTTAGACCAAAAGAATGTGTGCAAAATTTCGGATCTTCGCTCACTCCGTTTTGATTGAAAGGAATTAAATATGAAAAACGTTGCTACATTTTAAATTCGAATCGGGCTAAAATATAAACAAGAGGCCATGACGGCCCTAGATCCCTCACCTGACCCATCAAACTGATCCTAGACAAGCATTCTGACCAAGTTTAATGACAGGTGAGTCAAAAATGTGGCCGCCTAGAGGTTTTTCAATTTTTTAGCTCCGGTGACCTAGCTTTTCATCCGGGATGGCCCATGTTCGAACTCATCTGAGCTATCACCTAGACAGGCATCCTGACCAAGTTTAATGATAATCGAGTCAAAAATGTGACCACTAGAATGTTAACAAGGTTTTTCTATATTTGGGCAGTGTGGCCTAGTTTTTGATCCAGGTGACTCATGTTCTAACTTGACCTAGAAATTATCAAAACAAACTTTCAGACCAATTTACAGGATATTTGGATTAAAACAGTAGCCACTAGAGTATTAACAAGATTTTTCTATTTTTAGCTCCTGTGACCTAGGTTTTCATCCGAGATGACCGATTTTTGAACTCATCCGAGCAATTGCCTAGACAAACATCCTGACTAAGTTTGATGGCACTTGAGTCAAAAATGTGACCGCTAGAGTGTTAACAAGGTTTTTCTATTTTTAGCTCCTGTGACCTAGTTTTTCATCCGAGATGACCCATGTTCAAACTCATCCGAACTATCACCTAGATAAGCATCCTGACCAAGTTTAATGATGATTGAGGCAAAAATGTGACCGCTAGAGTGTTAACAAGGTTTTTCTATTTTTAGCTCCGGTTACCTAGTTTTTAATCCGGGATGACCCATGTTCAAATTTATCTGAGCTATCACCTAGTCAAGCATCCTGACCAAGTTTGATGATGATTGAGGCAAAAAGGTAACCGCTAGAGTGTTAACAAAGTTTTTCTATTTTTAGCTCCGGTGACCTAGTTTTTCATCCAAGATGACCCATGTTCGAACTCATCGAAGCTTTCACCTAGTCAAGCATCCTGACCAAGTTTGATGATGATTGAGGCAAAAATGTGTTTTTCATCCGAGATGACCCATGTTCGAACTCATCCGAGCAATTACCTAGACAAACATCCTGACCAAGTTTGATGATGATTGAGGCAAAAATGTGACCGCTAGAGTGTTTACAAGGTTTTTCTATTTTTAGCTCCTGTGACATAGTTTTTCATCCAAGATGACCCATATTCGAACACATTAGAGCTATCAACTAGATTAGCATCCTGACAAAGTTTGATGATGATTGTGACCGCTAGGGTGTTAACGAACAAGTGTGGACGGACGACGGACATTCAACGATCCTAAAAGCTCACCCTGAGCAAGATCAGGTGAGCTAAAAAGTAAAGAAATTATAATATTTCTTAAAGAAAATAGAGATAAATCTGTGTATATTGCTTCAAGTGTTATGAACATTGTTACATAAAATGTAATTGATGATAAGGAATAAGTATTTGATGTTTGAGGTAGATACCTTTAAAACTAAACAAGATTTTTCTATTTTTAGCTCCTGTGACCTAGTTTATGAATGGAGATGACCCATCTTCGAACTTGACCTAGAAATCATCAAAACAACCTTCCTGACAAATTCCCAGAATATTTGGATCAAAACTGCAGCCACTAGTGTTAACAAGATTTTTCTATATTTAGCTCATGTGACCTAGTTTTTTAACCGGAGATGACCCATCTTCGAACCTGACCTAGGAATCATCAAAACAACCTTCTTGACAAATTTCCAGAATATTTGAATCAAAACTGCAGCCACTAGAGTGTTAACAAGATTTTTCTATTTTTAGCTCCTGTGACCTAGTTTTTGACCGGAGATGACCCATTTTTAAAATGATTTAGAAATCATCAAAACAACCTTCCTGACAAATTTCCAGAATATTTGGATCAAAACTGCAGCAACTAGAGTGTTAACAAGCTTTTTCTATTTTTAGCTTTTGTGACCTAGTTTATAAATGGAGATGACCCATCTTCGAACTTGACCTAGAAATCATCAAAACAACCTTCCTGACAAATTCCCAGAATATTTGGATCAAAACTGCAGCCACTAGAGTGTTAACAAGATTTTTCTATTTTTAGCTCCTGTGACATAGTTTTTTGACCGGAGATGACCCATCTTCGAACTTGACCTAGCAATCATCAAAACAACCTTCCTGACAAATTTCCAGAATATTTGGATCAAAACTGCAGCCACTAGAGTGTTAACAAGCTTTTTCTATTTATAGCTCCTGTGACCTAGTTTTTGACCGTAGATGACCCATCTTCAAACTCGATCTTTATTTCATTGAGACAAACATTCTGACAAAGTTTGATGATGATCCTATCAAAACTGTGACTGCTGGACTGTTAACAACCCAATTGTTGACGACGAAGTCGCACGACGCACGACGACGGACGCCGGACATAGCCTCATCACTATACCTCTCCTAGACCACTGTGGTCAGGTGAGGTTAAAAAAAACATATGACTTTCAATTTAAATATCAGTATATTTTTTAAATAGTGTTTGCATATCTTTCTGTTTTAAGTGACCCAGTTTAATCAATGCAAGACATTTCTTTTATTTTTAGGCTTTTGGACCTCAGTGGTCTTCCTGTAAACGTCAGTAACATCATTACACAAAATGTAATTATTTATAGTTTGCTAATAAGATTTATAAGACTTGGGTAAATTAAACCATTTATTGACAATTCATCTTACGTCTTCAAAGTTTATAGCCACTTACTTGGCATAGATTAAATGATTCATGCATTGACATGGCAACCTGATACCATTTAGATTGTCTAATTTGACAGATATTTCTCCTTACTGGTATTTAGTCAATTATGGATAAAACGGATTAGGCGCCAGATTCTAGCATAGATTGATACTTTATAATACATTTAGGGAATGTTTACGTGTTCATTCATCAAATAAATCAATCACTATCTTTTGTGTTTTTCTCAGAAATAAATCTACATAATACCAAGAGAAGTTTTCTAACAATATGCAGAGCATAGGTCTTATTTCAATCTAAAAACAAGGACACATTTTTTAATTTGCTTACAAAATAAAGTGTATGTATTTGTAAATCCCATAAAAAATAAATGTCTGAAACAACATGGTGATTAAATGTTCAGTTTTAATACTGAAAGAAAAAGCAAGATATTAACCATTTCAATTATGAACACAATATACAACAATTCTACATGGCCTATAATTATATCGACAACAATAATTATTTAAAAATACCAACGATTAAGATTCCCGGTAACAATCATGATATTTGTTACGGTTATGATTATAACTATAATGATACTTATGACAAAAAAGAAAATAAATAAATGTATCATAATGAGCAAAAACTGTAAGCATAGCACTACAAATATTAGTTATATTTTGAACAACAAGCCTCAAGGCTCTTGCTAATTTTCATGAAAAGTTTGAAAGTGTATTTAAATTACAATATTGTAAAGTGAACAAAGAAAGTAATTTACACATTGTAAATGACACATACAATCAACGTAAATTACCAGAAAGAGGTCAGAATATGTAAAATGTAGATGACCCGTATAAACACATTTTTAGTTAGTAATGAAAATAAAAAGAATACATCCATTGCATGAAGGGAAATACGGTGAGAAACTTAACCATCTCTCTGAGCATATGACAGTTCTTGTATATGACAAGAATCGGCACGTGTCACAAAAGACAGGAATTTAATATAAAGTGATATAGACTTCAAACATAACTACACTATCTTTCTTTGCAATTCAGCGACTGTCCCTCGTTCAGTTTATATTAACCAAAGTTAATCATATGTCAGTGATAGTAAATATTAAAACATTCTTCCTGATATGCGGGTCATTAAAATAGGGTTTAAATAAACGTGTTGCAGGCTCGGTTTCGTGCATTTTAATCATATACTATATATTTAAAAGGTCATTGCCATTGAGCGACAGTTTATACTTTATTGGAAATGACGATTTTGTTTGTATCTTGAAAAATACACAGAAATCATACTGAGAGAGAGAAATATTTTGCCCTATAGGTTTTGTTTTGGCAAGTACTTCATGTTTAAGAGATATTGTTTTCTATTCTATTCAAGTAGAGAATAGTTTTGCACCTCTGAGATTCAATTTCAATATGTATTTAATTTAGTATATTTTGATGAATATATGTCAGGTGTTCCATTACTTAAGATACAATCTATTGTGTTGTAAGGTAATTACAAGCCAGTGATATATTATACAAAATATATAGTATCAGTAAGTTTTCGTAACATCAATGTCAAGATAACATCGATCATTGAAACATTTATATGTCTTTAATGGATAGAGGCCATTCTATTCTGGTCATAACAACATTAAAAGGATAGTACCATACCACAATGATATGACCGATTAATGTACTTTTATTTCATATTTAAAAAGCTTATCAATAACTGGCGAAGAAGTCACCATTATAAAAGCATTTGAATATTACAAGTATAAGCATTACAAGCTGAATTTGGTATTGCATTTATTTTGTCAATTCTTATCAAAATGAATTATTTTCTTTTCAGATGATAATTACTTTATATTTTTTTCTTTTAATACTAAACTACAGATCTTAACAATAAAGTGAGACTTTGTGATTTGTAGGAAAAGCAAGGCAACATTAATTGGATATTTGCAAGTTTTATAGAGTAGACACACATATGCATGAGATTTATCTAGCATGAATGTTGTGCAAGTATAATAGTTTAAAGCTATTCATCTCACTTTGACGTAGAATGGGGGGACAATTTATGTTTGAATAATAGACCTATTGTCACCACTTATTGAAAACATGTTATTAAAATCCATTGCATAATATGTCCTTAAAAAAATAATATGTATAACAAATATCATCGATGTTCTCATTATACTTGTTATGCATCAATGCTGAAATTATCTTTAAATTTGCATGGATGAATATTCCATTACTATTATTTTAACATCATTCTTTATTATACCGAACAAAAACGTTTTTATTATCATTAGAGCAAGGAGGGCATCCAATGTGGAACATAAATTTTACGAAAACAAGACATCCGGTATGCGCGTGTGCGTCGTTTTGTTAAGTCGTATGACATTGCAAATTGTCGATGTCTGACACTTGCGTGCTTATCTCAAAATAGTGAGCGTCGGGATTGTAATCCAGGGTTTTTGTCTCTTAGTTTAGAAATCATTTGTGATAATCAGTCCTTTACTTGCGGGAAAATTTGTAATTACTTGTTATACGTAGGAAAGCCTTGTAAGGTAGATCAACGACCGAAATGTGTTAAAATTAGCGTAAAAACTAAACCATAACATAAGGCTATGTAGTTAATTAATCACATAAGGTATAATAAATACAATATTCACCGTGTATTGTGCCGAGCGATTCTTCTTACTAAATTAACTTTTTTTTAAGAGACAAATCTGGAGCAGGGAAGTTGTGAAGTAATCCGTTTCCTTTATAGAACGCCTTATCACGCCTGGTAAATAATAGAGCTACCTCTTAAGGAGGTATACGGTAAATCGCTCTATCGCTGCTTCCGAGCTAGTGCATGTCGCTAAAATCAAGTGTCAAGACTAGTGTTTTCATTTTTTATTATTTTGTAAATTCTGCACCGAATATCGATACTAGTACGTTAAAATGTCAGCTCACTGGGTATTTTAAATTGTGAGCAAAGAAATATTCTCAGAAAACTTAAAAAAAAACAAGTACATCAAAAGCTCAATAAATCGATTAACCGTATACCTCCGAAAGAGGTAGCTTTATCATTTACCAGGCGTACTTATAGAAAATTCATCGTCTGTGAACTTTATTTTTAATCTGATTTTTATCTGATTAATATATTTCATTTAATTCAATTGATATCATTGGAGGGTAAAATAACTTAACAAGCTAAAATATCTCAACAAATTATGTTGATTTTTTGGCATTTTTGAATTTTCAAAAACATGTTTCTAAATTCATAAATGTGCGTCGTCATTATGATTCCCTCCTATTGTCGTAAGTGCATTTCGATATTTCATACTGATAATAATTCAAAGTCTCAGACAAGCTTACACACCATCATTTATTTTGCTTTCTCTTGAACTTACGAACATATATAACAGACGCCTAAATATATAAGACGAGATCATGTTAGATATTGCAAACAATAGTTATTTAAGATTAAAATAAACAAAGACGATGCATTGACAGTGAACACAATTTATATCGCTTAGAAAACTTAAATGTGGTCTAGAAGCAGCCATATTATCTTTATCTAAATAACAAATGAACACCGTAACACTTGGGAAACATCAACCATAACAAAAACAAAAAAAGAAAGAAAAAAGAGAGAAGCGATAAAGAAATTGTTTACCATATATATCCTACTCTTACAGTTAAGCAACACGAAAGTTCTCAAGTAGCGTATGATGCGATACTTTTTGCATGTTTAGGGGTTGAATTACCATCTATAAAAGAAGCCGTATGCGTTATAAATAATATAATAAATTCAAAGAATGTCTCCCCATTTGGTTCCTGTATCGGACTTATTGGTTCTTATCATTTCACTATTACATGTCCCTCCCCTCCTTTCGCCACCCTTGTGTCCTCTCCCGGTTTTGTTCTAGTGGACTCTGGATAACTTACTGTTGTGGCTTCCTAAAAATCTTGCTTTTGCCTTCTTCGAGCAGTTTTCCTGTCAACTTTGTTTTTCAAAACGACATCAAAGGTTGTAAAGCAATTTATGGCAAAGGATCATACCAATCACCATGTTATATTATAATATGTATGTACAGAGTATCAAGATGTTAAGTTGGTCCTAAGGTAATATGTAGTCTTGTCAGGAAGGTTGGAAATTAATGCTTTCTATTTGAGTTTGTCTTCGTAAACTATTGAACTGTGTGGGAGATATTGTTCTTGATATTTCAACAACTTGTGATACAGTGTTTCTCAAAGGTTTAATTGATGTGATGAAACCCTACGCATTTCAGTTGACTTGTTGTAAGAAAGTAATCAGATTAGTAATAGATGTTATCCTGTCTAGACAATCTAAAATTAAAACTTCTTTTATTTCATCGAACATCTAAAATAAAACTGAATTGACAATATGTTATCAACTTATTATTATTGCGTCAATACAAAGTATGTTGAGGGATATTTACTATTGATTTATAAGACATTAAAATTACTATAAATGAACTGCAGTAAAGTCATATTAATAAATGCAACATGTACTTTAAATGCAATAATACATAAATAGTGCAATAGAAGGATTGAACTAGTCGATGAGTTATACGTTCTGTTGTCATCTTGTATATATTATTTGCACAATCCATGTTAACAAGAATATCTATCTATCTATCTATCTATCTATCTGTCTGTCTGTCTGTCTGTCTGTCTGTCTGTCTGTCTGTCTGTCTGTCTGTCTGTCTGTCTGTCTGTCTGTCTGTCTGTCTGTCTGTCTGTCTGTCTGTCTGTCTGTCTGTCTGTCTGTCTGTCTGTCTGTCTGTCTGTCTGTCTGTCTGTCTGTCTGTCTGTCTGTCTGTCTGTCTGTCTGTCTGTCTGTCTGTCTGTCTGTCTGTCTGTCTGTCTGTCTGTCTGTCTGTCTGTCTGTCTGCCTGCCTGCCTGCCTGCCTACCTACCTACCTACCTATACCTACCTACCTACCTACCTACCTACCTACCTATTTATATAATCTATTTATATATATGCCATTTTAACCGCGCGTTTTGTACAAATGATAACAGGGCGATAATTGCTATAACTTAACACTTTGTATTTATGTATTTACAATCGTTCTTTCTAAATTCCTGAGTCTTGAAACAACGAATAACCAGGTGAAATTTAATTACGAATGTAGAAATGTTCATTTGATAATAGGTATCTTCCAGCAGATTAATAAAGTAACTGTCCCTCGTAATACGTAATAAGTTCACTTTAAATAAAGCGTATAACTGCAAAAATAGATAAATTTTAGTAATAAAGAAAATCGCCAAAATTATTTCTTTGTGATAGATCTAATGTAATCATTGCTTAATTAACATCACGTGATTTAGGTCTTGATATCGATTGGCTAAGACGTACTTGGCTAAATAAAACCCGACCCGTAACGGGTAATATTCTGTACAGTAATGAATAGGGACGGACCAATGACATAAATTATTTTATGTGGGCATAAAATCTTATAAATTGGCGTAATATATTTCGTTAGTCAAGGCTATTTTGGCACAGTTCTGATACGAGTTTTTTGTGATGCCAAATGCCAATACAAATTTACAGAAAAATTAAAATACAAGAAAGAGAAACTGACCCTTGGTGTTGGCAGTAAATAATAGCAACGGCGTCCTACAAAATTGTCGCAGCGCAAACGGACCAAGGTACTGTTGCAGATCACCATGGTCCTATCTTCTATCCGAGTGCGATAACAACCCTTCAAAATAGTCAATCGACTCAACCAGCTTATTGCTTGTTTACTTCGACAGAGTGCGGAACTCAACACACATAAAACATACTGCACTCTTTTGCAGCAAAGGCTATTAGTGTAAAATTTGCAAATAATTTGCCTTGACATAATGTATCATGCATCATAGATTTTGATGATTAAAGATTTGCAGGTTGTTAATTCAAATTTTCGAATTTAAATTTTTATTAGGTATGACAATTATGTTTAGTACGAAAAAGCTGTTTTATGTTCCAGAGAAAATAAAGGGATAAGACCTTCGAGTAAATTAAAGTTTTGAAAACCTTAAAATAGGCCCAATATATATTCTTCAAAATTTCAAAGAAGACATTCCTCTGTTGACTTACAAATACCCAAAAGTTGACATTTATATTTATACCCTAATAAAACATTTTTTGAAGGTGTGAGTGTGGGGGAAGGGGGTATGTAGGAATAGCTTTGTCCTGTCCCTTTCCGTTCCGATCCATCTCAGAAAACGGTAAAGTTCTTGACTTGAAAATTGGAACATTAAAGCAATATTACAAAACAACTGTGCCTTTGTCAAGTTTCAAAACTCTGATAGTTAGTTTGACATAATTGTGTCCCTTTCAACTTTGAAAATATCCAAAAAATGTACAAAAATGTTTATAACTTTATGGTTAGTTAACGAATTGTCTTCATACTTGGACGCAAAAATTTACCTAGAAAGTGTCAAAACGCCGGATATGTATCCATAGTTATACATATCATTTGTCCTCTGTTATTTTGAGCCTTTATACCCAGGTGAACGACAAAGGACGAGCATGGCCCTCTTGTCCATAAATGTATAGTGTGAAAACTAAAACAACTTTTATTCAGCAAATAAAAACATCTGTCTTTCATTTGGCTCTTGAAATATACCTAGACTTGACAATACTGTATTTTTGCAAAGTTCAAACGTATAGAAAGAAAGAGAACTAATCTTGTTCCCACTATAGTGTTGTAAAATGTAGTGACATAGTATTTTTAACATAATTATGCAATCTTGTTTTTATTTGTGATATCTATCCTTTCATAAACTCTGGGGATCTTTCAAAATTCCAATTTACTAGTAAGTAGTTCGGTCGATTGCTTCCTGGATATGGACTCATGCAACTTTATTTGGAGACTATACAACGCTTTGTCTTGCATCGCACGAAGGTGACATATTACAGGCCCATGCTCGCTGCCATACGTTTAACATTTAAATATTGTTTATAGCCGTTTATAGTGAGAGCTTGAGTGGTAGCTTGCACTAGCCTCTACAGTCACTAACATGCTCAGTCAAACTGAGCCTGTAATATTTTCTTTTGTGCCGTTTCTTTGCGTTCATTTTACACATTATCAGGGGGCGTCCGTGGCCGAGTGGTTAAGGTCGTTGACTTTAAACTACTTGCCCTGCACCGCTGTGGGCTTGAATCCCGACAGGGACCTTGGATTCTTTCTTTTGAGGAAGCAATCCAGCTAGCTTATGGAACGTCGGTGGTTCTACTCAGGTGCCCGTTCGTGACTGAAATAATGCACGGCAGGGCACCTGAGGTCTTCCTCCACCAGTAAAGCTGAAATGTCGCAATATGACCTATACTGTGTCGGTGTGACGTAAAACCAAATCAAACGAGCAAAAAACATACAAATTTTCTCTCGAGAGATTTGCCTTTGAAAGAATTTAATACTCAGAAAGGCCGATATTAATGGTGCAATATGACAGTTAAAGTTAGAATTGTACTCGTAGTAGATTTAAGCAATTAGATGATGGAACATAAATCATTAATTATACAATCCTATCAGTCGTCATAAAAATGATTTTAGTAAAATTCTTTGCTTTTTTTTATCTTAAATGATACTTATAAATGGATATTGAATGTCAAAAATGATCACGTAATCATATGCATTTTATCTTATCAATATAAAAAATACAATATGGTACGGTAAGCTATGCAACAATACAACTTCATTTTCATATTAATCTTAAAGATGTTCGCATTCGTTGCTGCATTTTGATGTTCCTGAAATAACTTATCAATTTACTGATCACTTTAAGCATTGTAAATCGCCGAACTTTAATTCAAACATAAATAAATTACAATACTCTATTTATTTAATTCATTTATTATAATGCAATGTAAAGATATTGCTATAATGTAAAGAATATGATAAAAAAATTGTTCTTGTTTAATGAATTGAACAGTCGACGACAATCATGACTAATTCACAATGCTTGAATAAAGATATATTTTATGTTCCCATAATAAAAACTGAATAAGAGTTGGATTGAATTATCAATATAGCTGTGTACAATGAAAGTCAAATATCAGTTTTTTGAAATTTGAATGTACAAGATTAATTACTTAAATGATTTAATGAGTCAATCGTAATTTTCTGCCTGTGTCTATGCTGATCAATTATTGGAAGCACTACTAAAAGAACTTGTGTACAAAACCGTATCACTTGATATATAACATAACATAACATAAATTTTATTTAACATAAAATTGTAAACATACAATTTATAGTCAAATCATATTCTGTATAGTGTAAAGTGTTACAAGTTACAATTAGCCGAGAAGTATTGTTAACCAGTATGAACAAATGTTATGATATATATAACAGAGTTTGCATAAGAAATAATTATAAATGTAAGAAACATATGTACTTAAACAAAGAAGAAAACAAAATTGTTAACGTTGCCGAGAAGTATTGTTGACAAATATAAACAAAGGTTACGGCATAATTGCATAAAAAATACTTATGCATGTACACAGTAGAACGAGATTTGTTCACGTGCCTAATTATTGGTGACAAGTATAAACATAAATACACTTAACGACTACATCACACATATGGTGGTCGGTATCTATCATTTATCTCTATTAGTATCTTCTTTTGTTTTGACTTTGTCTTTTCAACATATACAATAGAATAAATACTATACAAATGCTACTAAATATGATACGAAAAATAAAATGACAAACAACCGTCATGATCAGGTGTTTCTTCTTAGATTTCGAATAGGACAACTAGAGTTACACATTTTCATCAATTAGCAGGCGGTGATTCTCCTTTTTGTATAGGTTACAATGAATATATCAGTGTTCAACATTTTTCCTTGAATGCCATGATCTTGCACGGGTTCGTAATATATATTACCTTTCAGACCTTTTTGTCTAAGTTCCTTCCAAATTAAATAAATTTGTATTCTACGATTTAAATGAATCATTTTATAACCTTATACAAGCCCTTTTTTAGGTTTAATAATCTTATGTTAACAATAACAGTGTTCGTCGTGGTGCGTTAATGTGCCGTTAAACCCAAACATGAAATATTCCTGTCCAGTTGTTGTATATTTCTACATATTTTTTTATAATTCTCTATATTTATTCTTAATTGAAAAGTGTGCTTCTATCGTTTCTAAATATTTTTTTTTTTTATTTTGAATGTAACTATCTTTAAAAATCAATTCACCTCAACGTGTTATAAATTTCAATCATGTTGGTGCCCTTTTTAAATATGTCTTTTTTGCCTTGATTACACTAAGAACGTGTTCAGCAAACACTTAAAATCCTTCTGCACGTATAAAACATTGACAAAACCCAAGGACTTTCTTTTCATGCTATTAAACTATGAAAAATCAAAAGAATGATGAATATAAATATTGACATTATCATAACTTGGTAAGTCTCTTTGGAACGTTTGTCTAAAGATCTGTCATACATGATTTCAAGACAATCGATCACGTGACAAAACATTATGACCTGAATTGCAGTAAGCCGTAGTAATTGCCTGCAAAATTGATATAGAATTACTAATCAAAGATAACGTATATTGACGTATAATTTGTGTTAAATCTAACTTAGCAAGAAATCGTTTCTTCTTTGTAAAACACATACTTGAAGCACATATTTAACTTTTAAGTTTTTCTTAAATCTTTCTTTATAAATTCATATAAGAGAACACATTCTAAAGTGACTTTTGTTTAGTAAAAACCAATCAGAAAATCTACTGTATGCATAAATCTGTTAAAATGACAATTTAACGACTTTTTAGTAAAAGTCAATTGGAAATTGTCGTAAAGTATAACAGCCGCAAGCAGTTATAGCGACCGTAAACTACTTAAACATAATTGGATAGAATATCTGATAATTACCCGGAGAGTTAAATATGAAGTGCATTCAGATAATATTTTAAAATGTTAATGGCTTATTTCAAATCAATTTACACGTAATACGTAAAAATTTATAATTAAGACATTGCAATTTTAGTCGAGTGTTAGTTGTATAACAGTTTGTCTGATATGCATTTTATTGTATTTGTAGCTGGTATATGCCATTTTGATATAGAACTTCAGTTTTAAATGCATTTCCATTTCAATCATGTGAAACTTGTAGTTTAAGTACTAAATAAACAAGTTTTTCGTCTTCATTTAATCTAAGAGTAATTTAAAAGTCAATATGAAAATATCCATAATATCTTACAACATGACAGGATCTGAAAACTGGCTCAAAGGCTATCTTGATATGAACAATTGAGTAAACCAGGCTTAGGTTTCGAAACAACATTGTTTTCAAAAATTCTATTTTTTTCCCTTTATACTATGAAAGCAGTTCATGATCAATTAACCAAAAACATTATCTAAGCGAGTCTTTCTTTTGCTAAAAAATACATGTATTAGTTACAGTTATACCTATGTACACATGTAAATTTACATCAAGTTCTCGTTTATATGTTAACATTTATTAACAAATTTTATGGAATATATTTATTTCTTTCTTCATTTCTTTCTTTTTCTTTCTTTCTTTCTTTCTTTCTTTCTTTCTTTCTTTCTTTTCTTTTCTTTCTTTCTTTCTTTCTTTCTTTCTTTCCTTCTTTCTTTCTTTCTTTTTCTTTCTTTCTTTCTTTCTTTCTTTCTTTCTCTCTTCTGTCTTATTTCTTTCTTTCTTTCTTTCTTTCTTTTTTTCTAACAAATTGAAGAAGTAACAAGTTTCCGTTAGAAAGCTTTCAGTCTTAAACAAAAGCATGATTACAAATATTAATCCCAAACTACAAACTGTTAAATTTCTTACTGATTTTATTTGCACGTCTGTCCTATTATGATACATAATACATCAAAAATAAATACACGAAACAAAGACAAATAAAAATGGCATGTTTCTACATTTCATAAAAGGTCTCGGTTAATTTCAGAAATTTACGAAAATCATTGAATTTAAAAAATCTATACATATGAATTTATAAGAAAATCGCATGATTTAAAGAGAAATGGGTTTACATGCTTTTCATGTCATGTATTAAAGCAAATATTTAAGCAGAGAAGTATATACATTTTTTCACTTTTTGTTCGGGCTTTTGACAAAATAAATCTGAAGTAATAAGTAGGCATGCATATGACATACTCCGGTCACATGCGGATGATAAACTATGACGAATGATAGATGCTGTAAAATGCAATTTAGGCAAATAAGGATTGAATAAAAAACAAAAACAACATGAAATACCTATTCACAGAAATATCAGCATATCAAGTTGTTTGGGATTAAAAAAGACTTTTTCTTGAAAATATAGCGTTTCGGGAAAAATCTGTGTATGTATAATCTGCCTTGTGGATGAAGGCTTTACTTGACATTGATTAAATGAATCTTTATTTGATATGTTGACCTTACACCATTTTCCTGACGCAATTCGTTCTTGCCTAAATTGGTATTTGTTTTATTCAATAATGGCTACATTAGATAAAACCAGAAACATATTCTCATTCATTTATACTATATTTATCTTAAGGATTATGTAAACATAGTCATTCATCAAAATCATAATCAACCCGTATATTGTTCTCACGCGAGAAAAGATGTTTTACGATCTGATCTATATGTTTTGTTTGAGGATTTCTGACTAATTATTTTTCGGGACAAATATGGTCAATGCTTGAGACAGATACTGAACTTGCTGTCTTTAGCTGTACGTTTGTCCGGCTCATATCCGTACTTAATGCCAGTAACCAAGAAATTGACTGTCTGAATGGTCATTTGATTTGTTTGTACAACAGCAAGGCATTGATGGAACCAATATGGCATTTGGTATACTTATATTTATGGAAAAATAAGGCTTCAAATTCTTTATTTGAAATATATTTCTCAGTATTGGTTCTTTTTATACCATATTATATAATTGTAGCATTATAGACTTGCAGGGATCCTGATTAGTAAAAATAAATCGTGCAGATTATTAACAAGGATAAACTGGAAGTAATGACAGCAAATTTAGCACATAAGCACATATTCTATTAAAATAAGGTCAATCCTTATTTAGATATGTACGAAAAAGAAATTTAACTTAAGTCATTTATGTTTTGTTATTATATATACATGTAGGAGCAGTAGTCCAGTGGTAGGACGCGCGCTTAGGGATCGAGAGGTCCCGGGTTCGAACCCCACCAGGGGCACTGCTAATTTCCTTGAGCAAGAAATTTACCTGCGATTGCTTCACTTCACCCAGGTGTAAATGGGTACCTGCGAGGGTGGTATAATTCCGTTGCGCCAAAGTGTCGGCTGCACTAAGCGGAGTTAAAAGACTCCCCAGGGAGATTGATAGATAGATACCAGTAGCCCGATGACCAGGGGTAATAGCTGTAAAGTCAGTGAACGTGCGTAAGCATAAAACTTAGACTGTAAAATGCAATTACTTAATTACTTACAAACAATTTGATAAAAATTATGACTCATTTTAAGATGCCTTGATATATTTTTTCTACTCTTTTGTCATATAACGTAACAAGCGATAATGTAAAAACACAATACAAAAGGTTTTATCAAAACTAATAACTAGGTATCTTTTTAGAATACACTTCTTGGAACTATCAAAACATAATCGTAAAAAGCTTTAAACATAGTCGTGATAAAACTACTGCTCGAACCATTAGCATTTGTCATGGCTAGAAAGTAGCGATATCATGCAATGATTGTCGTAAAAATCCTGCATTGAGCACTTGGCAAATTATTCTGTTATTTTTCGGTGAATGTAAAGATAAGAAATATGTATAAGAAATAATAATAATAATAATAATAATAATAATAATAATAATAATAATTATAAACCCAAAAACCACTTGCTAATGTGAAACATATTTACTTTCGAAATTGTAAACGGTCATTACAACACTGACCAGCTTCCAATAAAGCTCAACCGAATTTCATATCAATCTCTTTCTGTGATGATTAGTTTATGATCCAATATATAGGAACAGATATGTTTGCAGTAGTGTCATTTATGCCAATATTAATCAGGCATTGCGTTCTATTTGTCTACCAGGAAATCGTACATCAAACGGAGGAAAACGTATTTGATGGCACTATAATTGACTGTTTACGAAACACTGCGTTCATAGTGCGTTGGCGTGATCGATTATAATAACCTCATGTCTCTACGTCATAACTAGGTATACACTCTTATTGATTGTATTACTACTAATCACCTAACATCGGTTGATTTATCCTTACATTGTACGACATTCATAGTACTTAATGGCTTGACATTATCACAAATAACAGGAATTATGTTTTTAAAATATCGATCAAATTTTCGTGCTATACAAATTGGTTAATTACTCCGTTGGTATTTACATGTATCAGAAAATGTTGAATGACAGTTATTTTAATTTGCGTTTTACTTCAATCTATGTTAGTTTTCAATTAAATTCAGGCTATATACAAGGCAGCGTTAACATGTTACACCAATATGAATTGCATCGAAAAAAGGTGATATTCAAAGAGATGTTACCTAATGCTACGATCTATTGCTACAATTTGTCTCGAATGTTCTGACTTAGGAGTAAATGTCGAGCAAAAGACATGGCCGAAATGCTTACATTGTTTAGTTAATTCTTATTTTACAATAAAGCGGACTATGAACATAACACAGCGGTATATTTTATTTACAATTACGACCTGTGCAAAGTACCTCGTCTACATTACAATTTCTTCAACATTGTATGAAATTGTATGATTATTAGGAATATATATGTAAACATTTTCCTTAGTTTGAACACATGATTAATTCATATTACGATCTATTCTATAATATGTTTGAGAAATGAATCCAAGTAACAAAATAAATGTTATAAGGTTGATATACGAACGGCTAGATCGTTTTATGCATGTGTCCTTTTTACTGACTTATATAACAAGTTATTGATGACATTAATATATAAATATTCTAACATTTTTTTGCAAAACGTTATAATTGAAATAGATAAAACGTTATAATTGACGAAAGCTGGCATAATGCTATCATACGTTCTTATCGACATTTCTTACGTTTCTACTATCAATGTATTACTTTTACTTCAGTCGTAAAAAGTTACTAATATACGTTAGTTGTACATTTTTCATAGTTACGCAATATAACAGCTGTATCATATTGCAGGCAGTATTCAACACTGACATTTAACTCTCTAGGTATTTTTTCCGAGTTTTATATACCATTTGATGTAGGTCTTGACTAATACCTCGTGTACTTTCTTTTAGATCTTTCGCTATTCCGTTTGTCCAGAGTCATCTTTCTTATTGTGCAAAAGACCCGAAAATGAAAAGAGTGAAACGATTTTACTCAAATCGGGCTTTATGCTTTTAGGATTCTTAACCTCAGTGGAGCTCCTTTAAAAAGTGTTATGAATTATGTATTTACCTTCCTATATAATGAAAAGCATCTTTTGACAGGTAGTACATTATTGTTGAAAATTGTCTTTACTCTCTGATTTGATATTTCCTGCTTAACGGCAAGGTTTAGATACACAAACTATTTCTAAATATTTTTCTGTAAAATGTTGGCTTTCATACATCGTAAATTGTTTGGTTTAAACTAATCTTATATATAGAAATAAGAACCAAATCATTTCTGATATCACTATTGAGTTGTCTATTCAGTATCTCCATTTCAACTACATATTTTGAATGACAATTAAAATTGTATGTAAGGAGGACTATCTTTCAGCATTTTAAATTGTATTAAAGGTCTGAAATTCAGTATATTCTATAATTTCGAAGGGATGAAAAAGGAAATTGAAATTATAAAATATTTGCCCTTTTGTTCAATTTATTGAGCATATTGCATAACATATTGAGCCACCCTTGTTTGAATCTAGAATATAATATGTATGGTATACTATTATTGTATCATAGTTTGGGGACCTTTCTGTTGAAAAAGTGTCAGAGTTAAATCGTATACATATACACAGTGTGGCAATACCACGTGACATTGACGTCATTTTCGGCATCATTTCCAAGACAAATGTTGCTCGATTCGGAAAAGAAAATAGCCGTAAATATTTTATTTCTGTACCAATTTCTTTGGGATATGCACCAGTCTACGGGGAAAAATATAAGCTTTCCACAGAATATTGGATCTTCGTCAGTTTATAAGCCGTTTTATCAAACACTTTGCATAACCTTGGAAGTTGCTTGTATTAGAGTGGGCTTCAGTTGCAAGCTATTTCGTTTTCTGGCGTTATCTTGTCTACGTCATGATTAAAAAGTCAGGTTTACATCAACCGGGAGTACGGAAGACAAAACTCTACCTAAATATGTTCATATTTTTATTATGAATGACATAAATCTAACATTTTTCTTCAATTGTCAATTCTGGCACCAGTTCCAAGTCGAAAAAAATGACTACAGTTTAAAGCAGATTTTAGAATCCGTTGCCGTTCTTTTTCTAGAATCCGTTACCGTTCTCTTTCTATAATTATGTTAACCATGAAAAACATTTTATTTACTATACGATTTACATAATCACAAATGAATATTTAAATGATTTTTACTCGCTGCGCTATAAGTGATTTTAAATGTCGTAAAATTGTTGTCTGCATTTGTAAAGAAATCGATTTGCTCCTTCACGGTAATGATTATGAAAAATCTATTTGTGTCATGTAGCAATACAAAACGTGGAATTGAAATCAGAAACCCTAAATATCGCCCAAAACGGCAGCAGGCTCGGATTGACTTAGCTAGCCTGTCCAATGAACGTGCACATTCAGGATCACTTCGATTTGTATGCTGTGAAAAGGGTTACGCCTCAACGCGGCAATTTTAAAGTCAAAGGTTATTCTTTTGTAAAGAGTTATTTATACATATAACCATATATATATAAAGAACCTGTAGCAATGTTTTAGTATGATAGATTCAGCTTTTAAACACAGTGGCACTCGTTGATAAAAAATATTTTTACATCCTGTTTTCATACCCACGGTAATCGTTTTTCGTGAACTGGATATAACTTCGTTCAGTTAAGAACACTTTTAAACACACTATTAAACACTATCTATTTTATAATTGCATTTATTTCTGTTGATAAACTGCATATCTGACAAATTTAGTTAATTATATCAGTCAACTCAGTTTTATCAGAGAGCTCACCAATATACATTGTAAAGAGAGGAAGAACGGAATATTTATGGTTTGAAAACATTTAAATCGAGTAGAAAATTTTTAACAATAATGTCTCTTTCAACTGAATAAAAACGATAGGGCTATTTGGGACTATTTCTTATCGATGTGTGTCATTGGCTGTAAATGCATGGATTATTGCACGCGGCATGACCTGCAGATGTCCTCAACAGGCTTTTTGTAGCTTTTTAAGATTTAAAAAAGGATCGCACATTAAAATCTAAAACATGATAAACATGATGCATATGCCAAATAAGTGAATTATCTGCTATGTAAATAAAGAAGTAAGTCATTTGACAGTTGAAGGATAAAAATTGAATATACTCTTCAAATGTAATCGTAATTTTACTAAGCTTATGTTAGCTATCAATTATTCAATGGACGCATCAGTGGCATATGGACCCCAGTCATAGATCTTGCCGATGTTGCTATTACAGATGTTAATGTAAAGATTTATATAATTATTGATAATCATTGTTATTTCCGTCTTTTTGAATGTTTTGTTTCAAGAAATTTGACTGTGATCGATGGCTTTTGGTTTGTAAAATCATTTATCTGTTAACTATTTTTCTACTTTGTTTACTCCACATGGCGTCCATTCTCGTTCATATTCATAACTATTTTGGGTCTTTTTTTATAAATAGAGAATCACAAGTAATGCAACTAAGTAACAATACTATCAGATTTACACGGCAAAGTTCCAAGTTTAAATTGTGATTTCGTTTACCAAACTATATAGAAATTTATTATACAACAATTCCAGAAAAAATATATACCTTTTAAAAGTCTCTCTTTTGATGACAGAAGAACCTTTTCGTCACATTCACGAGTGTCAGTGTTTGTCAGTTACTCTTTACAAAAATAAAGTGAAAAAAATAGCTTTACAACACTCGCGTTAAAGTGTAACCCTTTCCATAGCATACAAAAGTGTTTTTTTTTTATTTTAACTCTTTCTCTCACTGAGAGCACATATATTTATTATCAATTTCGCTATTGTGAAATAGAATAAAACACATTTTACTGCATAGGATAAAATGAGCAATACTTTAAACATCTTCAAAACGAAACCAAAATATTATTTTCCGACAGGACTAAATCTACGTGATTTGACGTGCACTATTGCGATACAAGTAAGTGTTATTGCTTTAAGGAACAATCAGTTTTTTCACAATATCTCTGTGAAAGATCAACAATGAAAAACTAAATTGTAGAAAGAGAACGGTAGGCATGTTGCTTTGCATTTGCAACGAATTCTAAAATCTGCTTTAAACTATAGTCATTTTTTTTCGACTTGGAACTGGTGCCAGAATTGACAATTGAAGACAAATTTAATATTAATGTCATTCATAATAAAAATATGAACATATTTAGGTAGAGTTTTGTCTTCCGTACTCCCGGTTGATGTAAACCTGACTTTTTAATCATGGTGTAGACCAGATAACGCCAGAAAACGAAATAGCTTGCAACTGAAGCCCACTCTAATACAAGCAACTTCCAAGGTTATGCAAAGTGTTTGATAAAACGGCTTATAAACTGACGAAGATCCAATATTCTGTGGAAAGCTTATATTTTTCCCCGTAGACTGGTGCATATTCCAAAGACATTGGTATAGAAATAAAATATTTACGGCTATTTTCTTTTCCGAATCGAGCAACATTTGTCTTGGAAATGATGCCGAAAATGACGTCAATGTCACGTGGTATTGCCACACTGATACATGCACAGTGCGGTAACTGGAGTGCAGGTATCAGTTACCCGCACTCCAGATCATGCCCGTTGATTGGCTCATTTTTGCTGGGGTTTACATATTGTGACGGCAGAGAAAGGGAAAGCGGCAGAAATATCATATTCAGATGCTCGATCATTGGTTACTTTTTTCCGGGGTTTAAAATTGTGACAACAGGGAACGTGTTTTTATGTTTGACTATGATACAAAAGAGAAAGAACACCAAAACACTCGGCAATCTGATTTATACTCGGGGGCTACGCCCCCTCGTACAAATCAGATAGCCTCGTGTTTCGGTGCTCTTTCTATTACTTATAATATCATAAAACACTTCATATTAAAGGGGTATTTCAGTTTAATTAGTTACCCTCAAAATCAAGCAAGAAATCACATATCGACCTTGCTTTACTGGGTACATAATTACCTTTAAACACCATATATCAGCAATTTATTTTGATTATTTATCTGGATATCTGGATCTATAAAAACTTTAATGCACTTATAAATGGCTTCACACTATAAAATTGATTTAAAAGCCTCCACGAAGTTTTAAGTATGAGCTGTTCAGAATGATTGATGTTTTATTCAACGCTTAGATTTCTATCTGTTAGTGATAAGTCTGGAGAGCATTAAAGTAAAGTACGTCGATTTTTAGTTTGATTTATCTTAAAATGACAAAATTTATAATCATGCCTCACAAATGATGCAACAAAATAAAATAAATGCAAAAAAAAAAAAGGTATAACCCTCTGCAATTAACCGACTATCCTGTAAGTTTCCAGATATCGTAAAAATGTCGACAACAAGACTTGGTACTTATTATTGGAGTAAGTCCTAAAATATTTCCATAGTTCTAAAGATTCTTTCATTATTTTTTCTCTTGATTTACTAGTATAGTAAAGGTACCAAAATAGACATCATAAGTTATAGCATTTTCATATTAAGGAAAATATATTATCGAATTTACATCAAATAAAGACGTGAAATAGACCAAGTTTTTTTTCACAATTAATATTTCTTTGTTCTTATTTATTTGTTAATCACGTTTGAATAAATGTATACGTTCACACATAATTATTGATGTTTATATAATCATTTATTATCACTATTATGTATAAAAGCCTTAACTGGGGCAATTAAATTTCCGACAAATTATAGCCTAATACTGTTTTCAATAACTTTATTATATGGTTCATAATCTTCATTGGGTAAAGTTTATTTTTTTAAATATTGAACTTTTATTTTGACACTTCGAAATTTGTGAAGTTAGCAGCCTAGCAGCCTGGCAGCCTGACCTTATACCAAATATTTTATGACGGTTTTCATGTTTGTACTATCCTACTAGGCTGCTAACTTCACAAATTTCGAAGTGTCAAAAAAAACAAAACAAAAAAAACAAAGTTCAATATTTAAAAAAATAAAGTTCGCGATACTGAAAAGAGACGTGGAATAGTCTAAGTATGTGCTACCGACTCATTTTCGACGGTTTTCATGTTTGTATTATCCTTTGTTTTCTTTAGGCTGCTAGGCTGCTATAGGGTGCTAGGCTGCTAACTTCACAAATTTCGAAGTGTAAAAATAAAGAAAAAGTTAACTATTTAAAAAAATAAAGTACGCGATACTGAAATAAGACATGGAATGGTCTAAGTATTTGCTACCGATTCATTTCCGACGGTTTTCATGTTTGTACTATCCTACTAGGCTGCTAACTTCACAAATTTCGAAGTGTCAAAAAAAACAAAACAGAAAAAAAACAAAGTTCAATATTTAAAAAAAATAAAGATTGCGATACTGAAATAAGACGTGGAATGGTCTAAGTATGTGCTTCCGATTCATTTCCGACGGTTTTAATGTTTGTATTATCCTTAGTTTTCTTTAGGCTGCTAGGCTGCCAGGCTGCCAGGCTGCTAGGCTGCTAACTTCACAAATTTCGATGTGTCAAAATAAAAAAAAAGTTAATTATTTAAAAAAAAATAAAGTACGCGATACTGAAAAAGACATGGAATGGTCTAAGTATTTGCTACCGATTCATTTCCGACGGTTTTCATGTTTGTACTATCCTGCCAGGCTGCTAACTTCACAAATTTCGGAGCGTCAGAATAAAACAATCATGTTAAGATGAAGTTCAACATCTTAAAAAAATAAAGATCACGATATTGAAAAAGGCGTGGAATGATCTAAAGAAGTGCTACTTATGTATTTCCGATGATTTCATGTTTGTACTATTCTTAGTTTTCTTTACGCTGCTAGGCTGCCAGGCTGCTAGGCTGCCAACTTCAGGCTGCTAGGCTGCCAACTTCACGAACATAATTATTTATACATTTTTTGAAAATCTTTTTTTAATGTGTGTAATAAATATATCATTTATAGACAGAAGGGTAAATGAAAGAAGCAAAATATCGTCTAAAACATAATAATATAATTAAATAAAATATTATTTGAAAATTAATTCAGTCTGTTAAAGTGATAATGGTTTTTCATGATTGAAAGATGGACGAGTCCATTGAAGAGATGTAAGCTTGGTAAGGGCAAGTAAGTAAAAGTGTATCAATACAATGGTTAGATCAATAGTTAAATCAAGACGTGGCAAGGCCTCTTATTTATAGCTCTGTGTTTTTTTTCTGTCAAAATAGTGTTTTTCTCTATAGTAAATGGAATACTTTTATACAAACAGAAAGTGTAAGGAATAAATATGGAATATGTACAGTTCGTGATTGAATTACTTTGGAAAAGGTGGTTTTGAAGAGATTTTTTGTCAAACAATGCAATTGTACGTTTAAAAAAATATATATCACCTATACAAATAGAAGGATTATTGAGTGAACAGTTGTCAATTTTTGCAGTAAGAAACTAAATGGTAGTATTATCCTATTATTACTTTAAACGGTAACGAATGAATGGAGATAATTGTGATTTATCAAACGTTAATAACGCAGTGTGTTGTGAAAACTCGTTATGACTAAGAACAGGGGCAGCAAAAAGCGCACTAAGGAAGAAGCATCGCCTGGCACGACAAGCGGACAACCTGATAAACGGCATAGCTGCAACATGGCCGAGAGCACTCCGCCTCATACTTTCATATGATTCACTTTATATTGATCGCATTAAATACACACACGATCGGCCACCCCCAGGGCCGGTTCCGGAGCTTCCTCCCCAGAGATTCATAAGTGATGTAGAAAACCATCTACAAAACTACGGACCTCTTCCATATAATCATTGAATAACCAATGTATAGAAACAACATAGGTTTTGCATCTTTGGCTGAAAGTTTAATTGTAACATTAGTGTGTTTGATTACCACAGTGACAGAGCTTACTAGCTTATACTAGCATTAGAAATACTAAAAGGCCCGAGTACATGAAAATGTTGACGCAGAGCGGATAGTACTCTTATGATAAACAATTCACTAATAAATGATATGTAACTTGGACAAACCAAACTGAGAGTATTGAACTTTGTAAAGCTATCGTGTCAAATAATATGTTTCTTTAATAATGTTTACATTCATAAAAATATCTATAACTTTAATATTCCACAAGTTATAGTTATAGCGACAGACTGTAATGTGTAAATATCATGGCCTGATGCGACATCGAAGGTTTTTCTTTACAGGATATGGGCCGAGAACATTGTCTGTAAGGAAAACCCGAGATGCCGCCCCAGGTCATGATATTTCTACATAATAGTCGAGTTCGATATATTATAACTGTTTTATCGCATGATATGGATACTATGTTATTCAAGCTCTTCTCGTGAAAATGTGTCTATTTCGGATAATAGTATTTATTACAGAATGATACACAATAGAATAAATTCTAGATTGTTGCAAATATTTAATGCTATGCACATATGAATCTCTTCAGCACATCTGGAGCTCAAATGCAATTTTGAGCAGCGATTCCCTTGTATGTAGCCAAATCTCAATAAATATATAAAACAGGATTTGTTTGAATGTTTAGCATCGGCCTGTAGTAAGATTTCGTAAAATCTATGTTTTTTGAGTCCGTTTGGTGACATTTTCTTCATTCATATTGCATGTTTTGGACACACCAGAACCCACGACGGAAAGAATATCTCGATGAAGACTGCATAGAAATCCAAAACAACAAGGGGTAATATAGAGGAGAGTCAGGAGGGTAGAATCACATTTCGATTTTCTTAAAAAAAGGATTGAATTCTATATAAATGTTTGAAAAGATGAAAACTTACCCTGCGATCGGCCTATTTTTCCAGTCACATCTGATGTTATGCTTCACATCTGGTGCAGCGGAAATTCACATATCATTTTACCGATGCTCATTTTTGAGATTCATATGGGGTTCCACCCTCGTGTATTACGAACAATTACATCCTTAAAAAGGAATAAAAATAGTGACTTGTATAATAATGTCGCCGATTTATTTATTGACTCAAAAGAGTTTATTTCACCATATTTGGTCAAACTATTCAATAAAATATGAAAAAGGCATATGTCCGGAATCATGGTGCAAAGGTGCAATTGTACCGACATTTAAAAAGGGGGACCATAACAATCCAACTAACTATCGTGGCATTACCTTAGTTAACATAATTGCAAAAATATTGTCTTTATGTCTTAGGAATAGAATAAATAAATGTTGTGAGAATGAAAATATATTTAATCCCCTACAATTTGGTTTTATATATAAACGAAGTACCACAGATTGTATTTTCATTTTACACACTATAATACAAAATGTTTTCTTACAGAAACACAAACTATATTGTGCTTTTATTGATTATGAAAAGCATTCGATACTGTCAACCATGAAGCTCTATGGATTAAATTAAATGAATCAGGAATAAGTTGTAAAATGATAAAAATGATACAAGTTATATATGCAAATGTTAAGTCATGTGTTAAAAATGCCAACGGCTTGTCATTCTCAGACTTTTTTGATGTAACGATTTGTGTTAAACACTTCTGTTTACATTGTTTTTAAATGCCATTAAAGACTGTATTGATATTGATAACCTTATAAATAACGATTTAGAGCTGTTATCCGTTTAATGTTATTATTTGCTGATGACATTGTACTTTTTACTACAAATCCAGTTAGTCTTCAGTCGCAATTACATGCTGTCCACCAATACTCAATTAAATTGGGTTTAAAGATAAATGTGAACAAAACCAAAATATGCATTTTTGAAAAACAAAGAACACATTGCAATTTTAGGTGAAATATAAATGGTGAAAATATTGAAATTGTTGACAGTTTTTGTTATCTAGGTATAAAATTTAACTATACTGGTAACATGACAAACATTGTTAAGACACTAAATGATCAAGCATTGAAAGCATACGGTCACTTATTATCAATTTTTAGCCGTGTTAATGTATATGTCAAAACGAAACTAGAATTATTTGATGGACTTGTCACTACAATTATTATGTACGGCTCTGAAGATTGAGAATTTATAAAATTGCAAAAGTTGATAAACTACATTACAAATTTCGCAAATATGTGTTAGGGGTCCGTCCTTCTTCATCCAATGCAGCCGTTTTGGGAGAATTAGGCAGATTTCCCTTAGCATTACAATGTAAACAAAGATCATTAAAATATTTCATTAATATACTTAATAACCCTAATTATTTTATGTACAATGTTATGATAGATCAATTTACTTTGTATGAAAGAAATAATATAAATACTACACGATCACATGTATGGTGTAAATCTATAAAAACTATGTTAGATAATCTTGGATATGGATTTTTGTATACTAATTTGAACGTAAACTTGTTCTCGATAGATCGCTTAACTCAAAGACTTAAAGATCAATATGTCCAGGAATGGAACGTCTTAATATGTAGCCATCCTGAATTGAATTATTTTAAATTATTCAAAACAGAGTTCAAATTCGAAAAATACATTGTTGATATTGTTAAAGAAACACACAAAAAACAGTTGACTAAATTAAGTGCTCATTGTCTAGAAATAAAAGTTGGTAGATTTAATAATATACCTAGGTCGAAACGTAAATGTAAGATGTGTAATCAAAATGTTTGTAAATCAGCATATCATTTTTTACTTTGATGTCCAAAGTACAACGAACTACGCATAAAATAAATATTAGATCAACTTGGCCTAGTATAAATAAATTTGTCTCAGTTATGTCTATCCAAAATACCAATACATTGAGAAGATTGTCAAAATGTTTGTATGACAGTTTTAGACTAAGAGAAGAAAGTTTAAATATATTAGCTGCTTCATAGTAAAATCTTTGTATTTCAAAAAAATATAATAATAACGCCACTATTATCATAATCAAGAATTTTCGTTCAGTTCGCACATAACTCATTTACGTCCCCTTCCCCTTTGTGGGCCTATTATTATTTTATTTGAATTCCTAATCAGTTACAAATTATTTATCATTTAAGGATTAACCTGTCCGTGCTCTGTCTTTGCCCTGTCCTGTTTTTGTTTGGGGTCCGCCTGGGCTCCTTGCCATTGGTTCTTGTTGCTGGGTCATATGGGGGTTGCGTTCATTGAACGCCGCCTTTCCTTGTTGATCTTGTTTATCATATTTTGTATTTTGTATTGTATGAATTGCAAAAATGTAATGATATTGTCTTGATCTTTATTTATATGTATGCATGTATATAAATGGCCAAAGCTTTTTGTACTGATTTGCCATAAAACAGAGAAAATAAAAATCCCTAAAAAAAGTCCAACACAACACAATTGAAAATGTTGCAGGCTCGGTTTGATTGAATCTGTTCATGGACGGTACTGGAAAGTGCAAACAACCGTCCACGTCCCCTAGCACCGGCTTAAGCATAATTCAACATTTAACATGAACTGGTACAATTTTGAATTTTGAAACATCCGCAAATGTGTTCATATGGTGGTTATCATGGAACCTTCAATGTGACACTAAATGCCATTCCATGAAAAGCGGCATATGGTCCACGAGTAAAAAAATGCGTGTGCCCTAAAAGAGAAAACAATGCGAGGAACTAAATAAAATGAAATTTTGAAAGGGGATCAGATGTGATGAAGCCTGCATATCACAGAAAATACGTCAAAAGACAAATTTAAAAAGCAGGCCATATATCCTAAGAGTGATTCAACAGTATTCAAGTGTGGAATACTGATAGCACCCACCTAGAAAAAGCCAAATAGAAAGAACTAAATTACCACAAGCACAACAATTATGTCGTGCTGAACGATCTTTATGGATCGGAAATATAACATCCCTGATTGAATGTACGGGGCGACTTTTTACAGCCTCCACACGGCACAAATAACGCTGATGTTGCGATAAAATAAAGTAAATAAGAATCCCTAAAGAAAGTCCAACACAATACAATTGAAAATGTTGCAGGCTCGGTTTGATTGAGCCTGTTCATGGACGGTACTGAAAAGTGCAAACTACCGCCTATACCCCCTAGCACCGGCTTAAGCAGAATTCAACATTTAACATGAACTGGTACAATTTTGAATTTTGAGACATCCGCAGATGTGTTCATATGGCGGTTATCATGGAACCTTCAATGTGACACTAAATGCCATTCCATGAAAAGCGGCATATGGTCCCCAAGTAAAAAAAAATGCGTGTGCCCTAAACGAGAAAACAATGGGCGGAACTAAATAAAATGGAATTTGGAAACCTTGAAACTTTGTTATTTATAATATACATGTATAATATACAAAGTAATATCATATTCTATTGCGTATGCGTTTATAATTGATTTTTGTATAAAAAATTGGAAAGTTTAAGTTTTCTAAAAATGACTCTTAGAGACAGAACAAATGCATTCCAGGTCCAAAACTATTTAAATATATGATGTATAAATTATAATTTGACAAATATATGTTTGCATCCTATAATCTTTCAATAACAAATAAATGAGTTCTTCTTTCTTATCAGATATCACAAGCTAAAAGAAAAAAGGCATACTTTGAATGTAAACAGTATTATGTTTGCATTTATAATCTTTTTCAAATCATAATGTTCTTAAGTGGACCAGTATTACAACAAATTTAATTTTGCTTTTAAAAATTGAATTTGTTCCCTTTTAGACATCATCGAAATTTAGGTAATTTTCAATATTTGTAATTGTCATCACGATTACATTTGCCGTAGAATGGGCAATGACTCTTTCAAACAATTTTGATATTTCGATGTTCAGTCATATATCATTTATTATCAACCAGTCTGTGTATGTTCTTTGAAATAAACCATTAAAAAAATAGGACAAGTGTACATAGAATGAATTTCTGATGATTGCAAATAATTTCTAACGACTATCAGATTGTACCAATCATATAGAAGCTACGCTTAATGTTTACTCTTAGATGTGACCCTTTAAATTATTTAATAGGCATTGCCTTTTATTTGTACAATGTTCATGCAATGGAAAAAATCTGGAAACAAAGTGATCCCTCGGAAGCATTAATCAAAACAAAATTACATAAGAATTGCAGATTCGGTTTGATTGAGTGTGAACATGAGGGATAATGGATACGTGCAACATCTCTCACGCCCCCTAGCACCGGCTTGGATAAGTCATCATTTGAAAATCTGTTGAAGTTGGAAGTGGTATTATGTTTAAATTACAAAATATGCCTCTCCATTTTGACAGAACCGATGCAATTTCCTATATTGCCTTGGGTGTTATGTATCAAAAACATGGACACTCTCAAAGTGTTTTGAATTACTTTCTTTGAAGTGAAAATTTTCCGACTTTCTTGCTTAAGTCAATTTAAAGTTTTTATTAGTTTTTGTCAGCCTGAAGCATTTGCATCAACATTTGATCTATTCAAAGAACAGTTTAATGCAATGTCAGATAATTACGATCATGGAAGTAATTGGATATAGCTACTGACTGCTTCTTTGACGCAAAAAATAAGATACGATAAAACGTTGCATTTTAAATAATCATTATGATTATGGGTAATTCGTACATTTTTTCCCAAAGATTTCAAAATTATTTTGACTTTAGATGACTATTTCTTTCTTCAATCAAGTTGAATTATGTTTTAATTATTCTTTGAAATTGTATAACAAAACAACACACACACAAATACAAAAGTAAGTAATGCCTTTCCATATAATGAATTTTCAATTTCTTATCTTTTTTATGTTTCTCATAGTTCAACACCTAGACCAATGTCTATGATATGTAACAAAACAACATTGTTCTTTTTTAAAAAGCTGCTTTATTTGTTTTGAAAAAAAAATCAATTGAGGCAGCTATTATTAGTGGAAAATAGCTATTTCTTTGTATTACTATAATAATATTATTTATATTTTTGTACTTTCTTTTTGAAATAGAAAATAAATATCTTGGTATGTTTCCTTTGCCTTCGTTGTATAAATGAAGCCACACAAGTTGATGTCATTTCGTGTCGGTGTATCAACTATAGTCTACAAAGTTTTCTTTATTTCATTATTCATTTATCAATTAGTAAGTTTACATATGAAGAATCATTATATAATTAATATTAATACATGATTGATTTACAGTCTACTAATTTTTTACTTTTAATAAGTTAAAGTGTTAGTGTGTAATATTCAGACAGAATGCAATTGAATTTAAATTATAAAGTAAGTTTGAAACAATTGCAAATTTAGTCAGAATTGGTAATTTCCTAAATTCGATTTTAGGATTTATTTAATACTAGCAATTTACGACTTCAGACATTCAATGCATTTAAACAAATCAGAATAAATAAAATGTAAGAAATCGTATGAGAAAACTAAATATAATCACAGTGGTAACGCTAACGTGGGAATATTGACATGCTGTTTATGTTAATAGTACATAAATCAGACGTTTTATTGCAATTTTAATGATTATATATTGTTTTTCTTTGTATAAAAATGTATAATTGTTAAATTGTAAATACTGTTGCGATACGTTTTTGTCTTATTTTATTTTTGAATGTAGTAAATACCATATAGGAGAACCATGTGTCAAATAGTATCACAAGTAAAATAATTTAATGACATTACATCACTTTAAACGTGGTAACCTTTAGGTACAACTGACATCTACCTTTCTTTTATTTTTATATCACGACTAGATATTGCGATTCACCATTTGAATAATATATCATCACATGTCAATAGGTTAACAATATCTTTAACTTTGCATTTGAGATAATTATATGTTCACAAAAATGCTAGTGTCAACATTTACTTTACTATAGAATGTGATGTTGCTTTTGAAATTAAAGATATTTATTGCAAACAATAATATCTGAGAAACGTAAAGATACCGTGGAAGGAATAATATAAATGTATTAATTATCCGGATTTTATGTTTCTGTATTCAAGAAAGGAAATTTCACAATAGATATAATACTTGCAGGCTTTGTTTTTTTCTAGGTATAAGCTAATGCATCTACATAAAAGGTATTCAATTGAACATTGATTGACCATGCTAATTGTTATTGATGGAAATATTTTCCATCGATTATAAAGATTGATGGATAAAGTAAAAATTAAACGATCGGATTTTCAACTTAAAATCACATCATTGTACAAACAAAGGGTTTCCACAACATTTAGGTAATTGCGTAGCTCCCTCGCTTTTGACATTTGATTAGATAATTATTTTGGCAGTACGTTAAAAAAGTGATACTATAAAACGTAAATAAAAAAAATATAGATTAATAGATTGATAATGTTTTAAAATTAAAGCTGTTTTGTCCTATATTGCTGGCTTGTGTTGGATGTCGCCTTTCGTTGTTGATTTTTGTCTTCATATTTTCTAAAAGGCACAATATGCCCCAGAAAAGAATTAATTACCTTTTTTTTTGGGAAAAGAAAAGCTTGAGTTTTATAAGATTCAAATAACGGATTTAAAGCATGTAAGATGCTTGTTACCAGAAGACAAAGCACTAAATAAGCACAGCATGTGAAATTATTTGACATAAAGATTCAAAATGTAAATGTATTTTGACTTCCATACAATGTCAATGTACTATACATGTACATTATAGATGACTATAACAGTACTTGCGAAAAAGCAACCGAAGAAAACGAAAGTCAAGTTATTAGCCAATATGGAAACTATACATGTTAGCACACACACACACGCACGCACGCACAAAAAACAAACAAACAAAAAACAACAGAAAAAAAATAACAGCAAAACAACTTCTACTGATAACATCAAAATCATCTCTTGGATATAATGGACCTCAACAAAAAGCCTTCTGTGAAAGTTAATTTTACTAACTACAATCTATATTTATGATGTAGAATGAAAGCACCAACGGTGGAACATTGAACGAATACTCGAGCGATCTATTTGTCTGATAAGGAAATAATACCGCTAACTAAAGGAAATAGCTTCTGATAGGCGGCTGATTGCTTGCCTAGAAGTAAATGCGTTCAACTACGACGGTGTAAATTGTATGAATGATTGTACAGCATAGTTAAGTAAAAAAATATACTTGAAACTCTTTTCGCTTTTACTCTGGTAGATATTTTCAGGAAATATGAAAAACTCACGGGGTGTACACCATATAGATCTTAGAAATGAATATTGGTAAAACATATATGTGAATTTCCACTGACCCAGCTGTGCGCAATAACACCATATGTGAAGGTGAAAATAGATCAATCGCAGGGTAGGTTTTTATGGAGGGCGTTCGATGCCAAAATCCCAGACATACAAAGTGTTACTTTTAAAAATTACTTTGAAAATGCGAACTTGTATGCCTACCATTTTTATTGTATCCGTGCATAGCACATAGCATGCCTCTTAATCCAATTTTTTAATTGAAGGTTCCAAGTTTACATATATATATCTTACATGGAAATTAACAACAAATTTACATGTTCGATTCTTCCGTTGCATACAATACATTTCAAGTTTTCACATCTATAGATATCTATATGTATCTGAAATATACAAATGGAATGTAAAACTCGAATACAGAAAATTTTGGAGTTTAAGAAAACGTGTTTCCAGTCGTAGAACTACAAGAGTAAGTGTTAAAAATGACAAAAGTAGATTCACGAAGTTAAACGATGTTAAGTTATGTATAATACCCCGCCCCTCTTTGAGTATTTACGGACTGGTATAAACCCGGCGCCTCTCCCCTGTTTCTAAATCAAACTGAAGGAAAACACGCCGCATTCTTCCTTACATATTTTTGTTGTATTTGTTACAAAGGTTCTATCACTTTAAACTTGCTGATTTTTATCATTTATTTAATACAAAATGATTAAGATAACTTATGCACTAACTTATTAATTACTGAGAAATATCGGCGATTTGGAAAATGTTAGTGGAAAAATGACCATATATATATAATCTAAAAACCAGCCAATTAATGTATCGTTATCACTGAAAAATGTTTTTTGTACAAATTTCATTTAAACAAAATCTATGCGAGTATTTGAAAAAAATAGGATTTTAAAGCGGCCACCGAGATTTCCTTTCCGAAATCAAGAAAACACTTATCCGTTATACATATGTGAAATCTTTCATAAGGTTTTTACAGTATAAATAAATACCTTTATAATATACTTGAAGCTTATGGTCTTAACTTTCAGTCTTATTTGTTTTCCTTTTTGAAAATTGATAAATTAATAAAGAATCTAAAGGGAGCGCCGTGATTTTCTTGCTGAATATATGAGTGTGGTTTTAAGAGAGGGAACAATAAACAACTATAAGTTTGAAACAAACTTTTTAATACTTCTACGAAATTATTTTTTAATTATTAGGCATCAGTAGAAAGTTCATGAAGGATTCTTTCATTTGACACCGAAATTATTTAAATTGATAATAAAAGAAATAAATAAGTAAGTAGGGTGCCACGTGTTTTCTTATTGAATTTCAAAGTGTGGTTTTCAGAAAGTAACATGATAAACTTTGAAGCGAAAATCTTAATACTTCTCCTTAATTCATTTTAATTTTTAGGCATTAAACAATTTTTCTTACCGAATTTGAGTGTTATTTTCAGAGCAAAAATGATAAATTTTGACCAAATATTTTAATACGCTCGTACATCTATTTAGTTCATTTTTTCTGAGGCATTCATAGAAAGCATATGGTATAATCTTTCATTTGATACCATAATTATTCTTTTTTTAATATAAAAAAGTTAGAAGGGACGTTGTGATTTCCTTCACTTTATTGAGAAATAGGGGAGAGGCGCCGGGTATTATACCTGTCCGTACATTTCCGTAACAGAAAGCCATGTATGACTTAAAATCATTTAATTTTATGAATCTACTTTAGTCATATTAAACATGTTACTGTGTAAACATACTCTTGTAGTTCTACAACTGAAAACTCGTTTTCTTAAACACTATTTTCTATATTCGAGTTTTAAATTACTTTTGTATATCTCAGATACAGATAGATATCTATAAGTGTGCAAACTTACTTATGTATTATATGCAATGGAAGATACGAGAGCTTGTAAATTTGTTGTTTTCCATATTAAAATAGTTGTTAAGATCTATATATAAACTTGTATTTTAACAGCTGACGCCTTCAATTGCATATCATTTGTTGTGCACGAATACATAAAAAATTCTAGACATACATGTTGAAACTTCGCACTTTCAAAAGCAGTTTTCAAAACGAAGACTTTACATGTCTGGAATTTTGGCAACGAACGCCCTCCACAGTTTTAAAACTATATCTAAAATTTAAAACTTTTTTTTTTGGAAATCGAAATGTGATACTACCCTCATGAATTCTCTCTAAGTTTACCCATATTTGTTTCTGATTTTATGCAGTCTTCGTTGAGATATCTTTTCGGTCGTGGGTTCTGGTGTGCCCAGAACATGCAATGCGTATGAAGTAGATGTCGCTAAAATGAATTGAAACAAACCCTTATTGAAAACGGCAGAACCCAGTTACACAGGACTACTAAACAAAAAGGAGAGATAACGTACAAAGAGGTGTTGAAAATACTTTTGATAATTTCTAGCGCAATAAGGATAATTATAAGAAATTTATATGTGAAAACAAATTATCTGATTGTATAAACTATTCATCTCAACTAAAGATTTGGCATGCAGATTTCTCTTTTAAGAGATACGACAGTGTTTAAGATATCGGCATTTGTAATTGTATTTAATTCATCAAAAATACAGTCAAATTTATTGAAGTCATTTTAATCATAAAAGTTACTAGCCTCTTAATAATTTCATATAAGAATAAATGATAAGGGGAGGGAAGGAAACACTTATCGCAGATAACGAATGACAATACACATTCAAAAGATACAAATAAATAGAGAAAAACAGAATTACAAAATAACTCCCAAAACCATGATATTGACAATGTTTCAGGCTTGGTTTGATTGCGCCTGTTTATTGACCACACTGTAAACTGTATTCGATAAAATTAACAACTATATATGAAAAATTAGTTTTACATAACTTTAGTTCACTTGGATATATATTAATCACTGTTTGATCAAAAGGAGAAGTATTTATTTAAAAACTGGTAACAGCCAGTTGCCCAAATTTCTTCTTTTTGTGTATCCATTAAACTCACCTTAATGTAATATGTCTTGGCGAGTCCAGGGGTGCATGTTTTATACTTGGTTAAAAGGTTTGAATGATTTATCTTAAGATGGGTCTCAATTGTCTTACTGCTTTATAAAGGTTGGAATGTAAAGCAGTGCCAACGCTTATGATAATTAAAGATTGTCAGACATGTAATAAATTGTTAATTAAAATTTAAATAAATTTGAATTATCCAAATTTTGTTTGTCTCAATAATACTTAGATAATCATAAAAGACATCATGTAATTTTACTCAATTATATAACTGGTGTTCGAATATTAGGTTATATCGATAATCATATAAAATATGTAAAACCTCTTCGTTCACAAAACAATAATTCAGAAGCATGTATTGAAAATAAATCCTCTAAAAACTTAAATGCCGTTTTTTGTGATTTCTTTCCTAAAATATATTTCTTTTTCCCCATGTAAGTTAGATGCAACAATATTTACAATATTTATCACAATAGTTGGTAGAGTCATCTATTTTCTTTTTACATTGTCAATGGTAAGATTATCTAAAAGGTCATCTTGATAAATGGCATTTTTGTGATTTATCGTTATTTTATTTACTTTGATAAATGAGCAAGATGGTTTCGAAATACAATGAATTAGCTAATGCTTCTTTGATATTGGTATAAAAGTCATTTCCTTCAAAAAGAAAAAAGAGGTTACGAAATACTGCTGTAGAAATTATTTAATAATTTAGTCAAATACATTCAAATCAAAAGAAAGACAGAATCCCTAAAGAACGCCAAAAACGGCAAAATTGAGAAAGTTTCGGTTTGATTGGGTTTGTACATGTACGGTAGTGGTAATAGCAAGATACTGTCCACACATTATGGGTAAATTTTAAAGATCCTGTATGTTATAATCGAGGTTGTATAACACACTTATATGAAATTATATATATGTATAAAATTATGCTTATAAAACAATTTTTAAACATCGAAGAATATGTAAAATATGTACTGCAAATATTTGTACACGTTATATGTAATCATTAAAATAAATGCATTCATTTCTTATTGAAAAATTTTACTTAGTCTTTATAGAAAATAAATTTTTTATTATCTCCCTTTATTTATATGAAAGGTAGGAATGTAAAGCAGTGCTAACGCTTATGATAATTAAAGATTGTCAGACATGTAATAAATTGTTCACTTAATTTCTGCAAAATTCCAATTCATTTAAGCAGACAGTATGTATCTGTTCAGTGCTTTTTTGTTACGAGTTTCACTTACTAAACCTCTCTAATAACATTCCTTATTTTTCATTAATTACAGTTCTGCTAATCTTATTATTTTCATAACTGCTGTGCTAAATATAAAAAAGCAACGTTAAAACATTTTCAACGCACTTAAACTCACCGTTCTTTTATTTTCAAGAAGTTTAGAAAAGACAAATTGTAGCCAATTTATTGTATGTGTTGTATTTTATTGCACATACTTATTTGAATTATCCAAATTTTGTTTGTCTCAATAATACTTAGATAATCATAAAAGACATCATGTAATTTTACTCAATTATATAACTGGTGTTCGAATATTAAATTATATCGATAATCATATAAAATATGTAAAACCTCTTCGTTCACAAAACAATAATTCAGAAGCATGTATTGAATATAAATCCTCTAAAAACTTAAATGCCGTTTTTTTGTGATTTGTTTCCTAAAATATATTTCTTTTTCCCCATGTAAGTTAGATGCAACAATATTTACAATATTTATCACAATAGTTGGTAGAGTCATCTATTTTCTTTTTACATTGTCAATGGTAAGATTATCTAAAAGGTCATCTTGATAAATGGCATTTTTGTGATTTATCGTTATTTTATTTACTTTGATAAATGAGCAAGATGGTTTCGAAATACAATGAATTAGCTAATGCTTCTTTGATATTGGTATAAAAGTCATTTCCTTCAAAAAGAAAAAAGAGGTTACGAAATACTGCTGTAGAAATTATTTAATAATTTAGTCAAATACATTCAAATCAAAAGAAAGACAGAATCCCTAAAGAACGCCAAAAACGGCAAAATTGAGAAAGTTTCGGTTTGAATGGGTTTGTACATGTACGGTAGTGGTAATAGCAAGATACTGTCCACACATAATGGGTAAATTTTAAAGATCCTGTATGTTATAATCGAGGTTGTATTACACACTTATATGAAATTATATATATGTATAAAATTATGCTTATAAAACAATTTTTAAACATCGAAGAATATGTAAAATATGTACTGCAAATATTTGTACACGTTATATGTAATCATTAAAATAAATGCATTCATTTCTTATTGAAAAATTTTACTTAGTCTTTATAGAAAATAAATTTTTTATTATCTCCCTTTATTTATATGAAATGTTAAATTTGGTAATATCTATATAAATAATGCTTTTTGGAACTTAAATTGATAAATCTTAATTTGAGAATCATATTTATAATATAAAACCATAAAAAATTGTGTTACAAGATCTTTAAGCATTAAAATAAGTAAAAAAGTTTCCTTATCTTTTAAATTAACGACGTAATTAAATGTTGTTGTCGATAAATGTGTAGTATTCTATAATTGTAAAATGCTTCCAACTGTTATCTTATTTCCCTTTACTATGACACACTTAATATTACATACAAAGAGGAAGGTCAGTCAACATGAGGAATGGAAACATTTCCGGTGAGCCACAGCGCCTACAGAAAAGTTATGAATGGATGTCAGTTAATGCAAATGTATCACTTAACACAACAAAAGCCAATCAATTCTATTTTGTTGTTTGTGTTATGTACTCTACGACCTTTTCTATGATATTGTGATGGAAACAGATTCGTTAAGTCAGCATCGTTTTTCTAGCATCGTTTTTATTTGTTCGGGTCGTCAGACCAAACAAATAATGGTAGCGAAATTTCAGAGCAAATGCCTAAAGAAGTCCACTTTTTTGAAGTGGTTACTTCCCTTTATATGTACACTAACGCCGAAAAATTCAGGGAAGATCAATGCGTAAAGATAGTCAAATGACAGGCGCATTAATTTTCAAGCAAAGTAGTTCCCGAATGGTCGAAGATTTATAATATTGTTTCATTCTTTATAGATATACATGCTTACAGTCAGCTCCATGATTATTTACATCTGTGTTAAACAACAGGTTTAGCGTCGAAATAATAAGAGTTACAAACCCTAATCATTATATAAATAAATATACCCTTATTGTCCTAATCAGATAAAATAGAAATACATAAATAGCATTCTTTATCTGAGTTTTGTAACAATTTTTCAATAGTCGTTTATTAACTTTTATTAAACAGATTATAAGTGTAATCAAATTTTCAATGCAGCAATTTTCCATCAATGTCTACCACCTGTCATATAATCGACGTAAAATAAATTGCCGTTCAAATAAAATCTATAAGTATAGACAAAATAAGCTTACTATAGTCATCGTATAGGCGGAACCGCAAAATGTTGATTAAATAAAGATAAATCGTTTATTTAGGGTACAGAATTCCATCACCATAATTTATTAAAAAACGCTAGCATTACTTGTTATAGTCCGCGGTCATTTGTTCTGTTAAGGAATATATTGTTTTGTAAAAAGTTCGTAGAAAATGGTATACACACAACTGGTACATACGAGATTTAATTTTAAGAACAGACATATATATATTACACGTTCATTGACTAAAAACGTAAAAACCTAACAGAAATTAGTAAAAGGTTTGAAACACAATAAGGATGTCTACCGTCCAGAAACAAAACACTGAATAAAGCACCTCCAGCATCGAATTAAACACCGTTTATATTGGTATATATCTCAAAAAGCTATTTTTATAAAATAGAGAAAACAGAATCCTTGGAACTTGCAATGTGACATGTTATTGCCATTTAATGAAAAAGGTGTTTGGTCCCCACGTAGCAGAATGCTTCTGTCCTTAACGAGAAAACAATTGGCGAAACTAAATAAATATTGGAATTTTAAAAATAGATAAGAGGTTACGAAGATACAAAATCTAATCTGAAACTTACGTTATGTTCGCAAATGTGTTACAACTACAGTGAGCATCGGATATTCTATAACAAAAACCTCGAACACATTAACAGCATGGGTGATCACCTGTTCATTTTTTGTGTCAATAATATGATTGAAGAACAAGATATCCTCGTAACAGAACGATTACTCGTGTACGAATAAAATGCCAGGTCGGTGCGTGTCCTCAGATAATAGGTTGAAATAAACTTGTATAGAGTTTGTGTAAAAATATAACCAATCGTTAAATACTCTACTTGTTTTTTTTTCTCATTAATATGCTGACTTAGTGAACAAGTAAAAACAAGCTAAAAGCTCACAGAAAAATTATTATTATTACATTTTCTGCATCTATCAGACATATTAAATCATGATATATCATTGCTTCTCCTTATAATACTACCAATAGAACAATAAAGTGAATTATTTATCTCTTAAGCAACAGACAAACAATCCATTCATTCACATTTTTCTCGAATTTGAAGAAGATATATTTGAAGGAAATATATTCAATTGTTCGGATCGTCAAATCTAAACAGTGTAAATTTCATGGTACACCCATGACAAATTTCAATTCAAAATGTTGAACAGTATATTTCTTTGATAAATAAAAAAAAAATGTTATTGTTTTTCACATGAACAAGAATTGAAATAAAAGCAAAATGATTGCCTCTTAATATATACCCAATAAAACGCAAATATTGTACAAGGTAAAAATAGAAAGACAGTTATCACTGTTCCTCTAGCTTTCTTTCCTTTTCACTTAGCACTTACCGTATTGCATTTTGTTTTTAACATTTCCATCAATTTGAAATTTTAACATTTTCTTTTTCGTGTAGTTTAAAATCAGTTTTAGCAAAAGTACACTTTATGTATCCAAGTGTGAGATAAAATCACGATTTATATCAGTCTTAAAACGAGTTTATCGTCAAAATGAAATAAATGGAAAAGTGACTTTTAAAAATAAGTGTTGATTTATTCTCATTAGAGACTTACTTGTTATCTGCATTTGTTTTCTTCTAAAACTCTATTAATTGGTATTTAATGATACATAATTTCTTCTTTATTTGACTCATTGTATGTACTGAAATAAATCAAAATGTCTTTATATTATTATGCAAAATATCATACGACTTTCTGTTACTAATTATAAGCAATAACATGAAATAATATACATGTATAAAAACTTATTAAGATAAAATGTCATATGGTGCATAATACTTAATGAAAACACAATTTTTTATATATAAAATCAAACATTCAATTAGCTGTATTATTTGCTTATTCAAGGTTCGGCGATATTCAAAATCTTATCTACAAACGTGATTAAATAGGAATTATCTAGCAAGTGATATAAAGACCACAATTTCTGATGCAGTTTGCACTCTGTTAATACTGAAGTAATTGTAAAAAATACTTAGAACTGATGTGAACAATGTGGAAATTCTATTATTCAAAATCAAATGATGTTAATATCGTATAATATTATTTATATTCATCTTTCACACACAAGCTGGAGGAGAGCGTTTAATTTACACATTAAAAAAATGACTGGTTGTCTTTTATTTCTCCTTATGAAAATATTCTGCGAAAATATATTCAAAAGAAAATTAACTTAAAAAGATACTGCATTTGCCTGCGGCTATCAAACTTCATAAGAAATTTTTGCTCAGAAAAGTTAAATTTTAACTACAGACGGAAACACGTAAGAGCTTTTACTATCTTGCGATTTTGATGAAGAACATTGTGTGGGTTTTCAGTAAATAATCTTTGCGAAAACATTGAATGAAAATCATCAAATAATACTCAAAATACACACAGCTGATCAGCCTAAACAATTTGTGCATACTTATCGTGTAACCATTTTAAATCGGTTATTCATGTAATTTTACAATCAACAGACGAAAAAATATTTTTGTCTTATTAAATTTTTCAATTAATTTTTAAATTTACAAATAAAACCCTTAAATAAAAAATACAAAGGTATAGGTTAAAACACACTGTCCGAATATTTTTTGTCATTTTTTTAGATACAGAAAGTACATATTTTACAGATGATATTGTGATGTAACTTCATGAATGCAACTTCACTTAAGCCGATGTATGGTCGGCAGATTGCACATTACCACTCCTGTACACGAAAAGGCTCAACCATAAAAAGCCTGTAACATATCGTTTTGTATATCCTATTTTAAAACAATATTTTACCAGAATGTTTTCAATTGTACACGTTTCATTAAAATTAAATTATTATAGATAATGTTTGAATGCAATAAGTGGAGGTAATATAACCACAGAAACAAACAAACATATCCATGTCTTAGGGTGATTAACATTACGTTTTATTACTTATCTAGCTACTTGTACAGAGAGGGGTAGGGATATCCATTTAATCTTTTTATGTATTGTATTATAAATGTTATTTTACTTATCTAAATTAACTTTCAGATAATATTTAGATACTCATTATTTTAATTGTTTCATCCAGTCAACTATATCATTAATGTTCGGATAAGTAATATATATTAAACATTTTCTTATATAAACTTAAATACCGTTTTCTACTTAAAAGATGTTTCATTTTGCCTGTAATAGTAGACATTAAATATAGCTGTAAAAATATTTATCACAATAATTGGTAGAGCCATATATTCTCTTTTTACATTGTCAATGGTAATGGTTTTCTAAAAGGTCATCTTGATAAAATGGCCCTCTTGTGATTTATCGTTATTTAATTGGCTTGATAAATGAGCGAAATAAGTTTTGAAATGCAGCCATGCTTCTTTGATATTTGTACAAAATTATTTACTTTAAAGGAAATGATACGAGCTATTCAGAAATAATATCTATTACATTACGAAGCTCATAACTTTGCCAGAATGTCGGATGAGCATAAATAATTATTGTTGCAAGATAGGCAAGTGTCTAGAAGCTGATAGTTTGATATGTCATTTTGTTGAAAATGTTTAAGGACTGTAGCCCAAAAATTATTATTCTCATTGGTCGTATTTGTTTAATATGTCAACTGACACCGTTTGATCACTAGTAAAATTTGCTATATAATTTACCAAATGATTCAGGATATACTGTACTGTGATAACACATATTATACTAGATTAAATGCTTATCTAAATTAACAAATAGTGCAAAAGCTATCGGTATTTTGCATTTTATTATATATTGTTATATCTGCAAGTCTAAAAAATTCAGCCGAAGTGAATAATACAACTGTAAGCTAAGGAAAGATAATATAAGTAAGTAAGATAAGTAAGTGAGTGAGTGAGTGAGTGAGTGAGTGAGTGAGTGAGTGAGTGAGGGAGGGAGCGAGCGAGCGAGCGAGCAAGCAAGCAAGTAAGTAAGTAAATTGTTTATTAAAGTGAAATTAGTTATTTAAAGTATTATCATATACAAATATTTTAATAAAGTTATCAAAACACCCGGCCTCATTGGCCTATTAGTCAATTTCGAATTTGAAAAGTATATATGTATAGTTCTCAAATATTAAACATAAAAGTAGTACAAGTTCAATTTCAAATATATGGACGATGTACGTAGAATAGTATATTTTCACTTTCATCTGTAGTGCTACAAATAGGTTTTATAGATACTGTAGAAATCTTAAAATGATTCAGTCAATAACGTGACTGTTAATCCTAAGCATTAAATGCAGTGACGAATTGGTTGCTTATTGTTCAAGCGTTATTCAAATGATTGTGTTGTCCATAAATGAAACCAACAGTGGCTATAGTGATTATATTTATGAAATGCTCCTAGCTGCTTTCAATTTCCATTTTCTATAATACACAGTGACATTGCAAAGAAAAGGAAGACCAATCAACAAGATACATTGAAACATTTCCGGTCAGACACAGCGCCTTCAGAAAAGTAATGAATGGACGTCAGTTAATGCTAATGTATCACTTTATATTTAACATCACAAAAATATTCAAAGCTATTTCGTCGTTTGTTTTTATGTACGTACGTAGCGAATTTAATATTAATAATATAATTTAAGCAGATCCCAATAGTCAACAACGTTTCTCATGATAGCAGTATATAACCTTGCATTTACAAGTTAGACATATAAAAATATTTAAGGAATTCAAAATAGCACTCATTCAATTTATATGGTTTGCCGATTGTTTACTTACCAAATTATATTCACCATCACTATCGTAATATACGTAATTTAATTAAATAATTTAAAAAATGTTAATGCTTATCACTAGAGGAAAGTAGAGGCAAATGTAAAATAATCATTAAAGTAGCAATATGTAAATAGAGTGGTATTTATTTTACATCAATTCAAAATAAAAAGTATCTACATCTGTACTAAATGCCAAAGTGCAAATGAATCTATAGTACGGTTCAATTGTATTGCTGGCCAATGTATACACTTTTATTAAATTGTATTAAGACATCACACAATGTATTGAAAAAACTATTTTACCGTCTTTGAAGCTCAATGGCTTTTGAATGCATTTCTTTAGAAAAATGAGTAAAATCTCTAAAATAGTATGTGAATTGAGAATAGTTCAACTAATGTCGATTGCCTAATATTCGTTCTTTAGTTTGGCCCAATTATTCTGAAGCCTCTATGATCACATAATGGGGTGTCTGTTATAAGGGTTTGTAAAGCATCCTGCAATGGAGAGCGTGGCCCAAGATTACGACTAGGCACACTTATATGAAACATTGATGATTTTATTATAAACATCAATGTTTGTTTTTTTGAACATGATTCTTACTTCAGTTGATAACAGAATTCGTAACAAAAACGCATTTGTGCATTCTGTGTTTTCATAGTGTTCTATTCCGACCTGAACTGCATTCTTTAATTCGAAATGCACATGTGACAGTTCATGTATGTGGGACAATACGATTTCTAATTCAATCTTGGCTCGCACATTTTTAATACTTATAATATTCTGTTTTACATTTTCTTTTGAGTTCGCCCGTTTAGCTTAGAAACTGCAACGGAGAGTAATGCAAGGGTCGCTGTTTCAATCCGTAATTTCTCCGAACTGATCGTTTGTCTTTCACCACTGATTTAGTAATCAATGAAGGATAAGTAGTCGGTCACTTGCGGTGAAAATGGTGATTACTGATAAGTTATCGAGATTAGCCGGTTTTGTTCGGCGTAAAACCTGCTAGCAATCAAACAGAAATTTGCATTTAATTAAACATTCATGTTAATCTATTGTTCTTCTTTACAATGCAATAGTGATGTAGGGAGAAAATTTTGGCAGAAGCAACGTTTCCTTAAGAAGAAATATATTTTGAATAAAGCATACCTGTCTTTTTCAGATAAATAAACAGCTGATGCCTTCATCATTCGTATACATTTTGCTTAATAAAATTATTAAAGTACCAATATGTTAATAAAGTGGTATTAATTTGACATATAAAATCTTTACATTTGTACTAATAAAAAATATAATAATATTTGATTAATAAAGTTTGTTATTTTCATTCTTGCAGCACTTGTATTTAGATCTCGATATTCTGTACAGAACTATTTGAAGTATATAAGATGCGTCAGAATATAAAAGTGTTTAGTAACATTATAGAATTATATTCTTTATATTATTTCAACAATGGCAGCCACTTTTGAACAAAAGATATGAACCTTTCCACCTTCTTAATCTATTGCAATCTTATTTTCATTGATGATGAACACTGTCAAAAATTGATTCATAGTTTTATGTATATACACAGGTAATAGTGGATTTATTTTCATTTTTTACGTGGGCCTTTAATTTAACTATGTAATCCAACAACATATCAACAGACAATAAAATAAAAATAATCAAGAAAACTCGATTGAAAGATCATGAATTGATATAAAAATTCCGTACAGATATAACGCCTATAAATCGGAGTTTTTAGGTATCTTTAATTCGAACTTAATTTAATTAATTTATAAGACACGTCTCCCGTTGAATTAAGATAGAATGAAAAGTGGAAGTGGAAAACCCACACAATCATTAGATCTTATATCGATATAAAAAGCCAAAATTGCTAAAAGCACTTAATACACGCTAAAAGCTTTTACATAATCCTCGTCTGATGTGACAATCTAAATTCTTCAAGTTAAAAATAGTGTTACAATTTTCATGGCCGTTGATGTATTAACAAGAGAATGATTTCAAAAGGAAGTTTAACATAAAAAGCCTTGAAAGAAGAAGAAACAAACATATATACAAATATCGCCTATTATGCATTTCATACATGTCATTCATTAATCATGCGAATATAAACATAAGTTTATCGAACAGCTCATTCGTTTCCTTATAATATTTAATTTATTTTTGAAAGGAAAAAATGGCGGAATGTAAAGTTTCTATTTAAACATATGCAGTTTGGAAACTTATAGTCAGGTATATTCCTTAAAACATATATGAAAGCTGATTTGTGCCATTCGTTTTTTCGTCAAGCGACCCCGCCAAGCGAAAAGTCGAAAATTAACAAGTTAAAATGGCCGGGTATGGAGCGAAAACACGCTTATTAGCGAAGGCGCGGGGCGAAGTTTAATAAATAAAACTTCGCCCCAAGGGGGCGCGAAGCGAGATTTAAGAAATAAAACGGCGGGGTCGCGGGACGAAAGCACGTTATTTAGCGGGGGCGCGGGCCGAAGTTTAATAAATAAAACTTCGCCGCGCGCCCCCGCTAATTAGCGTGGTTTCGTCCCGCGACCCCGTCAAGCGAAAAGTCGATTATTAACAAGTTTAAAAGGCGGGGGCGCGGAGCGAAAACACGCTTATTAGCGGGGTCGCTAATAAGCGTGTTTTCGGTCCGCGTCACCGCCAATTTATTTCTTAAATTTGCAAAAGAGAGTTTTTTAACTTCATCATTTTGCACGTTTTAACATGTATTTGTGTATGAACAATGAATTATAATATCATTTAATGTATCGAGACTAATGATTATGTTTAAGAAACAGGTTAATATTTTTACAAAATACGTTTTAAAACTTCTTCTCTTATTCACCTATTAACATATGCCAGCGAGATATTCTATCAAAAGATCTTTTCAACGACCTTTCTAAATCTACTGTTAATGTGTTGTTGACTTACGGAGAAAAGATAGAATTGCAAAAACAGACAGTGACAATAATAATTGGGTTTAAAGTGAAATAAAGCCACTGCGTCGAAATAAATACTGCTGATCCTTTACGCATGTTTTTATCTGTTTCTGAAATTTTGTCATTTAAATAGATTTTTGTTTATTTGTTCCTTTTTAAATACCTTAAGTACTTCCTTCTTGAAACTGATGACATTCTTAAAGAAATAATTGGTGTCAGTCTTCTTTGATATGATGAATGATTGTCTGTAACGACCACAATGCTATCCTATAGAAAACCCATTATAGAATGATTGTAGAAAATTGGCAAAGCTTAAAAGATATTATTATTGGCATTAATTTCCAACCTTAATCTATTTGTTGGCGTAAAATTACCTTCAATCATCATAATGAAAAATACACAAATGTGTTTGTCATGTTTTGCTTTTGATCAACTGTGTAAAAAGATAAAAGGTTTGGAGCTATCAAGATTGTTCATTTATTCCCTCCATTTGTTGCTTTAATTGACAACTTTTCATTATCCTTTGAATCCTTTGAATCAACTCCTACTAATAACAATCCCAATCCATTTTTTATTCCTAATGATATAATGAAAACGAATTCGTGAATAATTTCGTTATTAGCATTCAATGGTATTTATTCCTGTTAGTGACGTTTTTACGTCTCACTAGTTAGTACCGAGGCTGAAAATATTAATACGCGCTGCTAGGCGTAGAAAGATGACCGAGTGCTTCATTAAAGGTTTCAGTCAAAATAGTTTGCTGAAGTTAACTTCTATATTTTCCTTGGCATTATCGAGGAGACGCAATGAAATAGATAATTAAAGTTTGAAACTATAGATGCTTGAAGTTGTGTTATTGTCACATTCGCCAAAGAAATCGTCTCTTTGATGCTGTTAGATGTGCGCAATGGCAAATCATCTGTCCAACTAATTTGACTCCCTTTATTTCAAAAAGGTGCTTTACGCTGGTATTTGATTTTTCGTAGTAGCTTTGGAACAAACAACGGCGACCGCACGGTGGCGCATTTTACGCCCGAATGCACACTTGTTTGAGTTATCTAGAATAATTATTCAATTAGGGTATGGTCCTCTTATTGAATTTGCCCAAAACATCTTTTTATGGACAAATTGACCCTAGTGGTGCAGACGGGTTAGGGGTGTCGGGCGGAGTTTGGCAAAAATTTTACCTTAGTTGCATGATTCATACAACATTTATACAGGTCTATCTCGCAAATTGAACACCTAATATCTTAGCACTGAGCATTGTCGTTTTCTATCAGATTCAGAGAAATATTAGAGACCAACTTCTTTCCATGCAAGTGGTAAAATTGTATCTCTCCTGACGACAATATTCCGTTATTATAATCTTATTTTTAAGCTTGAGTTAATAATATATGAATTGCTTGTGGTACATTCATTTTCATTAGATCACATTTGCGCTTGACATTGTGAAAAGAAATTCTTACAAAGCTCTTATATAGCATTTTATAACATTTTCTGATAGGCTATCTTTAATCTCTTATACTGTTTGACGCAAGTAGTGTCCTTAAAAATATTTCTATTATTACATTTTATTTAATGTTATAATGCAAAATCTTTTGACTTCTTACTTAGCATAAATGTTCTTTTTATATTTGAACATTAACACTAAAAGCAATATTTGTTGTTCAGAATTGAGCATTCCTATGCAAAAAAAACATAAAAACAACAACCACAAAAAAAAGTAAAGAAAAAGAAAATGATTTAGAATCTTGCCTTGAATATTTATCAAAAATGAAGTACTTGTTGTTTCTATGTAGTAATAAGTTCTCTGACTATTTAGTTGCACAACTTATTCAGATATTCGTAACTGTAGTCTTTTCGTTTAGATTCTAAAAAACATATCAATGCAACAAACACAATTATAGAAAACAACAAAACGGAATCAATAAACTACAAGAATGAAATGAAATAGAAATTGATAATTACCTTTCGTGAAATGCACTTCTTAAAACGACTGTTAAAATAATCTCTTTTTCTGTTAACTATTATTAGTAATTAATAAATTATTACCCCCGATTCGATTTGCTCTTAAACTGAATAAAGAGGAAACCCCACACTCTCATTAGATGTTATATCAATATAAAAATGCAAGATTACTGGAACACTTTAATATGTACACTAAAAGCTTTTGCAAAATGTTCGTCTGCGGTTACAATAACTTATAACTTTAAGGTTGATATTGTAATTTAAGGTTTCTCTGCTGTCAGCATTTGATCTCCAAGGAAGACAGAAATTCCAGAGGAAGAGGTGGACACAAACTACGATCACTGCTAAGCGCTTACTTTAATATATTTTAAACCGTCATAGCACCATTCGTATTCTGATATTTACAATGTATGTTATTCATTGATATGACAGTTATCAGTAATGTTTTTTCCTTTGCAACACAGATCGTGTATTTGCATAGGCATGGTTAAAATACATCATCAATCATATATTCAACCATTTTAATTTTGTTTTTTTTTCTATAATTAGAATACACTCACGTGCCATACTATTTTCATCGAATTTAACATCGAACAAAAAGAAACTGCCGGGATTCAAGGAGTCATTTTATGATGCCTTTTTATGATGTCTTAAGTTTTCACATCGGTTTTCATTCGGAGAACGGTGTACATAAAACCTTTTCTTTCATACAGTTGCTGAATCAAAATTGGAATGAAAATTTACTTTTGAAGGGACACATTATCTAAACAAAGTCATAGGTAAAAAGTGAAAATCACGGATGAAATTATTAATAAAAATACTACAAGAAACATTATAGTAAAGATGATTATATGATTTATGTTTGAAAAAGGATTTATAAAAAAACAACAAAAAAAAACAGTCGTTTGTCATTTTAATGCAATTAAGTCTATTGATATGCAAAATGTTATCATATTTCGTTGCGTATGAGTTAATTATTCTTTTTTTTTTCGAAACTCTGTTTTCATTTCTGACAGACAAAATGAATGCATGCCAGGTCAAAAACATTTTTGATATTATGATGTATAAATTAAAATTTTTCTTTTGATATATGTTTGCTTTTATAATTTGTCAAATAACAAATGAATAATGTCCTCTTGTTCATCAGATATCACAAGCTGAAAAGGAAGGTACATTCTTGGAATATACACAATATTTATTTTGCATTTATCATCACTCCAAATTACTATCATCATAATTTGCCATTTTTACAAAATACATGTTTATGTTTAAAAGTTAACATGTTATCAAAAGCACTTGCAATAGCGAGCAAAACGTCAAATTTAACAAAATGAACTTATTTCAAAAAGCAATTAAAGAACAGAGCCGTTTAAAGAATGACATTGAACTTGGGTTGACCAGTTCTTCTAATTATCTTGCATCAAAAGTAATTTTTTGTTATAGTCAAGTATACACACTATTACATTTGCCATAGAATGGGTATTGTAACTATTTTAGAAAAGATATCAATAGCAAAAAATAATATTCCGAAATTCTGCCATAAATCATTTATCCGTCAGTTTGTATGTATTATCTGAATTTTAAATAAGCCATCAAAATTGTCTGAAAATTCTATATAGAATTTATTTCTAACGATTGCAAATAATTTTCTATGACTATCAGATTGTGTCAATCGTATAGATCTTTTACTGTAACATGCATTATGTTCTTTTATTTTCACAATGTCCCTGCAATTGTATGTCATCCATTTGAAATTTTGTGGGGAGGGTTATTGTGTTTAAAATACAAAATATCTATCTCCATTTGACAAAACCGGTGCAATTGCCTTTATTGCCATTGGTGCTTTTAATAATAAAAAACATCGCCAATCTGAAAGTGTTTTAAATAACTTTCTTTGAAGTGAAAATTGAAAACGACTTTCTTGCTCAACTCAATATAAAGTTTTAAATAGTTATTACAGCCTGAAGCATTTGCATCAACATTTGATCTACTCAAAAAACAGTTTAATGCAATGCTAGATAATTTCAATCGTGGGAAGTAATTGGATAGAGCTACTGACTGCTCCTTTGACGCAAATATTACAATAAATAGTTGCATTTCATAATGATTATGGGTAATGCGAACATTTTTTCCCAAAGAAATTTCAAAATAGTTTTGATATAGATGACTATTTTTTCTTAATCAAGTTGAATTATGTTTAATCATTCTTTGAAACTGCATTACAAAACAAAACACACACAGACATAAAAGTAAATGCCTTCCATATAATGAATTTTCAATTTCGTATCTTTTTAGTTACTGTTTTTTCTCATAATTTAACACGTAGATCAATGTCTATGATTTCTAACAAAACAACATTCTTCTTTTTTAAAAAGCTGTTTCCTATTTTTTTGAAAATCAACCATTATTAGTGGAAAATAACTATTTCTTGTTAATATTATTATTTTTACTTTTGTACATTTTTGAAACAGAAAATAGATGTCTTGGTATGATTTCCGTGGCGTTCGTTGTATCAATTAAGGACAGATAAGTTGATGCCATTTTCGTGTCGATGTATCAATTAAAGTCCAACATCAACAAATCATATGCTTGTTTTAAAAATAGCTTACTTAAAAGAACGAATGAAAAAATTTGTTTCGTTTTGACAATTGTGTCATCATTTGTACTATACATACTATGGTGCATTTGTTCTAAAAGTTAATTTGCAAAGTTTTCTTTCTTATCATTCATTCATTAGTTTAATT
>NW_026857805.1:0-63070 GCF_026571515.1 Ruditapes philippinarum
CCTGCTACTTTATATCTGAGGATGAAATGTCATTTGACTAGAGAACGAGTAAGTTCCATCAAAATGAACACATTTTTAAGTTATGTAACAATTATGTTCAATTTTGACGTGTTGGACTTTCTTAAGGGATTCTGTTTTTCTCTATTTTATTGTCACATACGTGTTATTTGTGCCGTGTGGCGGCTGTAAAAAGTCTCCCCGTACATTTAATCAATGATGTTATATTTTCGATCCTTTAAGATCGTTCAGCACGACATTATTGTTGTGTATACATGATATGTGGTACTTTTAGTTTCTTCTTTTCGGCCTTTTTCTACTTGGGTGGTTCCAGTATTCCTACTTGAATACTGTATAATCACCCTTAGGATATGTTGCCTGCTTTTTAAATTTGTCTTTTGACGTCTTATCTGTGATATGCAGGCTTCATAACCTCAGATCCCCTTTCAAAATTCCATTTTATTTAGTTCCGCCCATTGTTTTCTCGTTTAGAGCACAAGCAATTTTTTACTTGGGGACCATACGCCGCTTTTCATGGAATGGCACTACTGTGTCACATTGAAGGTTCCATGATGACCGCCGTATGAACACATCTGCGGATGTTTCTAAATTCAAAATTACACCATTTTCTTGTTAAATGTTGAATTCTGCTTAAGCCGGTGCTAGGGGGCGTGGCCGGTAACTTGCACTTTCCAGTACCGTCCATGAACAGGCTCAATCAAACCGAGCCTGCAACATTTTCAATTTTGGCGTGTTGGACTTTCTTAAGGGATTCTGTTTTTCTCTATTTTATTTTGATGTAAATTTTTAGATTATTTGGTTTAAACATATTTTATTCGTCACATAAGAATATTTACAAACATGACATTAACAATCAAAACAAGAAAAGGATTAGACTGGAAACAACCTTATGCTTAGATTTATGATCTAAGATTAACTCTCATAACACACTAACTATGATTTTTTTTCTACCAGATCTGTATTTCCCACTACTTAGACCGTTATTTTGTAATTTAAAGCCTTTTTTTAAGAAAATAATTAAACTGTATTTGCAGGCAAATTGCCAAAAGCTACAAGCTGATTTAGTTCATATAGATAACGCAGATGAAAACACGTTCCTTACCAACCATCTCAATACATTAAAAGGTTAGCAAATTTTAAATTTATTTTATTTCCTAGCATAGCCATGTTTCTTATCTACATAAGTAACTGTAAGTTTTTAGGGCTTTCTTTTTGCATAGTATCATATAATTTTAAAAGTAATTTCATTGTTTAATTGGCATAAGAATGGGATGTTGACACTTTACATTTGCAAAAGGTTATCCTACCTGATTTAAATACAGCTCAACCAAAGTAATTTGCGTACTATCTTAATTGAATTCGTGGTAATTTGTGTATCTTAATCGAGAACGTATTCATTTGTGTATCTACATGAATAGCCTACATCCCGTCATAATTTGTATGTCATCCATAGGTATTAGCTTTTGGATTGGACTCACAGATACTGACAGAGAGGGTGACTTTAAGTGGGCTAACGACAATTCAAGTATATCAGACTGTAGCCCATCACAACCTGATAATGGCGGAAATGTAGAAGACTGCACACACATTTATGCAAAGTTTGATTTAAAATGAAATGACCTAAACTGTCCAACTCCCGCAAGGTATATTTGTGAAGAGAAAATCACATACTAAAAATGATGAAAAAAAAAAGAATATCAACACAATAAAAACGTCATATAATTTTCTAAAACTGATAAAGGAGTCGTCTATACATGTTTTGTGTTTTTTCTTTAAAACCGCATTGTGTTAATTATACCAATTAAGAATTAAATTATATACAGTAAAAATAACTATATGTTTAATAAAACTTTAGAATATGCCTTTTTATAATAATGTTACTTCTTACTATTAATACATAGAGGATATTTGTTTAGTTCGGTGTAAGATCGTAATATATTTCACCGAGTGAGCTCCAAAATTTATATTTCACGAGTGGCGCAGCCACGAGTGAAATATGAACTTTTGGTGTTCACAAGGTTAAATATATTTCGTTCTTTAACTAAACTAAACAAATTTTCTTTTTATTGCATGCAAAGAAACGTTTTAAAAAGACATTTAACCTAATACTGAATGAAAAGCGCGTCATATAATAATATAACGTGGCGTCATTTACGACGTCATGTCATTAATTTGGTACCAAGTACTGTGCATGCTGGTGTTTCACTGAAACAACGTAAGGGACATAAATTCAAAACAGTGAAATTATCAAAGTGGTAATTATACTGTTTCAAACAATGAAATTACCAGTTTTATATCACTGATATATTTCTATAAACCACCGAAAAGCATGTAAAAAATTGTGTTAGTCAACCTCAATATTACCTTAAAACAAAGATTTACCCTTAATTTGTCCAAAAGATTTTTTTCTACCGTATTTAAAATAAAGAGATGTAAATAGGACAACCAATTGTCAATAAAAAGCATACTTTGTCCTTCTAAAGATTAACATTAATTCATTTAAAACTTAAATTTATATTATTATAAATAATCACTAGAAAGGTCTTTTTATTTTGCAGGTTATTTTAAAAAATACAAACTGAAATTAGGTTATCTCATTGGCCATTGTATAACTATGTAATAAAATAAAGAATCTTTCTGAGACGTATACGCGTCCAAATTATAAAATAATATATAGGAGTATCGGAAACAAAGTTTCTATTTAAATTCCTTGGATAATTGAGATTTGTAAACATCCCCCAAATAAAACATTATATAGTTATAAGTTACATTCAAAATGATAAGTCTAACAATCCCGAGAAAAAATATCAAACTTTTCTGGTACAATCAGTAGATTATTTTTATGATATATCATACGATCATTGACTTCTGTGTATTGAGGCTTTATTTGGAGCATGAAAATTGAAACATTTACACAGTATTGACATATACTCGTATTTTTTTTGTCTTTTTTGGCAATTTTAAAAACCTAAATGAGCATTAAAACCGCCCTGGATTGTCACTTGTAAAATCTCATGATATCTTTAGGACCAGTAAATTTCTTCAATAACTTTACCAAATCAAAAGATAGGAGGCTGAGACCTTAAACCGAGTGTGCCATTGCTTTAAGGAATGAGGATATTAAAAAAAATCAAAATTTACATACAAACCAACTTACCTGTAGAAAAGTGTTGTCATTGATAACTCAGTAGTCATTTTGTCAAGTTACCCTGTGTTTTCTTTTTAAAGTGTGTCGATATTTAGATAACAATAGGTGTAGTTACTTAGAAAAAATACACAACTTAATAATAACAATAACAACTTTAATAAATACATTTTTTTTATTTTGCATAGGACAAAAACGCTTAATTCATTTAACTATTGTGAGAATCAACCAATATATATTTAACAAATCGTGTATGTTATTTGTAGACATTTAAGCATTAAATTCATAATCTACCACTTTTATCTCCTGCTCAAGACAATATGTATATAGCCTATCATCTCTGAGTATCCCCATATGCCTACCTAGTTTGATACGGAGTTTATAACTCGATCACCTGAATTAAACAAAGCTTTTGCGTAGATGTAAAAGTAACGTAAGAACCGTTTGTGATAAATAAAATATACAATTCGTGTTAGTTCAATACTGAATTTATTGCACGAGTTGAATAAAATTATATTAAAATATTATTTTATTTAACAAGTTCAATAAATTCAGTTATGAACTTTACACGAATTTAATATTCTATTTATCACATACTCAAAATAAAGACCGTATAAAGTGAAAAACGATTCGGTTTTCATTGACGCGCCTATGGTATACGCGTCTTCACACTATGTTTGTATAACGCAAATGACGTCACGTCAAAATATATACACGGCCGTGCCATACAATTTTTACGGAGTCGCGAAATCGGCTCGGCTGTGTGATAATGTATATTTACCAAAATGCTTAAAATAATTAAAATTTCATGATTAGTTATGCCGAAGGAGTTAATAATAATGATTATTGTTAATCCATACTTTCGTTTTATTCTTAGTTCTTTTTATTGAAAAACAGATAGACGAATCAATCATGTAGCACAATAGTTATTTTAAAAAAGTACATTAATGATTGTACGGTGTAATTTTATTGAACGCTTTTATATTTGTTATTTGTTTTTCATACTAATAAGTCAGTTTGTCATTCTTTTCAAGTTCAAGCGGGATTTTATTTAAACGTCTTGTACTTGATAATGATTGTGGGGGTAATGCATTCAGTTTAATCCTGAGTTACACATAATACATCTCGGATGGTGTTATTATACCACTTTTAAAGAAACAACCCGGTGATGACCCAAATATTGCAGAATTGTTTACTTCAGTATAAATGCCCGTTTTAAATTCACGAAACAATAACTAACGCACAATTCGAAGGGAAACGTTTGCACCCTGCTTTCATCGACTGTCAAAAGGCATTCGACTCCGTTCCCGAATGACATTTGCCATCACCTTTTGTGAGTAGCATGTGTAACAGGCGCAACATGTGTTTTTACCATCTCAATCATCATCACCACAATCATCATTATCATTACAATCAACATCATTCCGCTTCAGATCACTTTTATTGTCGCAATTAACACACTGCCTCTAATCATCACATTCATGAAGTCTAACGCGAAGTGTTTTGGTGTTTGTGTTTCAAAATACCTAAACGTGAGACATTAACAAGGAAAATATAGCTTTGAAAACGATCTGTATTGCGATAAAACAAACAGAACAGATAAAATGTTTTAGTGTGACAATACACTATATCATCCACTCCGCACCTAAACATTTTAGGTTATCATTAAGGTCCTTAAAAATAATCGTGTAAGACGTGTGCAATTCTTCAATATCTGAGATTTTTTTTTCCTAAATTCGACTGTTCCAAAGTTCATCTGATATATAGTTTTTTTATTACACTGTCAAAATTAATACCTTACTAGTCCGGGTGCCTTTTGGAAAATATGACCTGAAGGTAAATTTGACAAGCATTATAACTGTTTTTGGTGTTTTTGATAGATGAGATTGTGTACAAATATTGACTAGTCGATACATTGTACCACTCTGTAACCCTTGAGCAAATACTGAGATACTATGATGGCGGCAAAGAAATTGTTTAAACAAAGAGATAAATAGCTTAAGATTTTGAGAGGGGTAAAATATTCTCTGAATAATTACAAAATGAAAAGGATATTGCGATTTATTTAAAGCAAGAGTAAAACATAATTTTGTAAGTTACGTAAGAAGTTAAAAATATAATCATATCTCCACCATATGATTATTATTACTTCGCCGCGTTATATAATCACACGTGTGTACTATTCTTTAGAAACATTTTACATCTTGTTTATTTAAAATGATCTATGTTTGTATAAAGTAACTATTTTCAATTGTTGTACAGTGAAATAAATGTAAATTCTCTTGTTGGCGTTTATTTTTCTACAAAATTTCTTATAAAATAATTATAACATCTTGATATCTGGTTTTCTGCTTAATATCATACTATATTTGTGACATACATACGGGCTAAAGACTACACCCAGACAATATTTTCTACAATTAAATACGGCTTGTCGCACACATTCCACAATCGTAAGTACACACACACACACACACACGCACGTACGCACCAACGCACGCACGCACACGCACACACACATGCTATGGTTATACACATTAAAGTATGATATAGTTTATTGTTCATTAAACGAATATACTTTACACTATACCAGCAACTAATTGTCAATGAATAGAGAACATATATATGTCGTGAAATGAGATAAGACAGGGCACAAAACTGATTTTTACAAGTGTTACATGGCTGTTTCTTAGTGTTACGCTTGTAACAAATGTCAAGTGTTTCGTTAAACTGCGTTTGTGTCATACGAGTCAGTCGGATAAAAACTCATCGTAAGGAATCACCTTAATAACTTTCTCATTTCTATGAAATATATTATTTTTTTACAATTTTCACCATTATATACAAATACATCTTCTGCTCTGCATCCACGATATTATTCGAGCAAAATTTGCAATATTAGACATGTAATTGAAAAAGCGGTTCTATATCTTACGTTGTTTTCACTTTCCCTTCAACATTATTCCGTATCGTACCATTTCATCCCGCTTAAAAAGTATCGAACCTTTATTAGTTCGATCCCCTGAATTCTTTATCTTGATTTTTTAAACTTTGAATTTTACAAGAAATAACTTACCTATACTATACAGTGTGTGGTATGGGCAGTTATCTGTCAATCTGCCGTTAAATCCGAACAAAGAAAATCTACCAATACAAATTATTTGTTCGTTATTATGATTATAGATTTAATCAAATGAACCATTTTTAAAATGCCTTGGACGAAATTCATGTCTTTGTTGTTTACTAGGCTGCATAGTCGGATACCCACATTGACCCACGGTCGAACCATTAACATTTATCAGCCGTGGGACTTTTCGCCGATATCCAATCGATAAGAGGTGTGTCAAAGAAAGCTTTTTCATAGGTTGCTTCACGGTTACTTGAGGCGATTAAGACCAATTAAAACGCTCGTTAATAACGACATTTTGTGAAACGTTAATTCTAGAAATAATATTATTATTCTGGGCTCCGTTTGGAATAATTTAGTTTGGAGATAGTTTTGCCTTTTATATTGGCAAGACATACACCTTGGGCGATGCTATTTTGTGTCTGATAGTTGTTTACTTTTGCAGTCGACGAATATGCATTTAACTAAACACGATTTCATTGGTCGAGATTTTACGCACCTGTTGCTGTATTTACCTTTTATTAAGACTTATTCAAGTTTATTGTCAAATAATGTGTGCCGCAATTATCGCCCGTACATTCAATTAGAGACGTTGTATTTTCAATTCTTGAAGATCTTCCTGCATGACATTATTTCAGTTGTGGTATTTGAGTATCTTTTATTAGACATAATTTTAGTTGGATGGTTAAGTTAACTAAGTCAACCCTGCAATGGTGCTTGCTATAGAACGTGAACGGTAGCAAAGACTTCCTCTAACATCCATAGATATGCCCTAACTGTTTCCTTTTAGCGCTTTTGAGCGTTTTATTATTTGTTGTTTTTTAGGATTCCGTCTTTTCTATTTCAAAAGTCTATGTTCGGAAAAGTTTCAAAACGTGACTCAAGTATTAATAATTGAATTTATTGTGACAAATTAAAGGTTTAATCAGCATTTCCTTTATGATACAATCTTTCATTGACTAGTAGACCAAGTTTAAGCTACACTAGGTCAAACAATGTAAATAAAGTCGAGAAGATCACGTTCCATTACGCAAAGCACATGTACGGCAAAATTGTATTGCATTAGTGATTTTGCAAATAGGTTATAAAATTACTCAGTTAAATACAATTATTGGCTTAATGCAGAAACAATTAAGAGCCGCTTTATTCCAAAAGAAACACACTGATTAGTAAAATGGTAAAAATATTAATTACTTTGTCATTTGCATTTATACTTTTTCAAAACAAGTAGTCTTTAGGAGCACAAATTGTCCAGATTAGATAATAGTTTAATGAAAATAATAGGGATTTAAGTGCAAACATACAAAACCATTTATTGTCTTAACACCTGTTAAGTTAACCAACATTAATTTTTAAAGAATTTTTAAAGATACATTAAATTTGAAGAACAATCGTTGATGCCTAAATTTAAGCTGACTGAATAAATACGTATTATGTAAACTGCCAGACTATTCGTAGTTATTAAATATTTTGAAACCAATACGACCAGTTTAAAACAATTTTAAATACTGTATCGTAATGCCAACATGTCAATTACATTAGTGTTGTGCAAGTAGTAAAGTGAGCAAATTGTAATTAGACATGTATAATAACGCGGCTGATAAGTCATAATGTAAGGTATATAACTAATGATGTTCTTCAACAATTGTTATATGGATATTGATAACAGATAAAAGGATACTCCGTTAACAATAGTAATAATCCGACAACGCAAATAACATGACATGCAAAATAGAGAGAAACTGAAATCCATTAAAACTAACATGTATATTTAAACTTTAAAGATCTCAAGTTTAAATTCAATTGATAAATTATTCCGACTTTATTCAACAAATTGAAATATGTTCAGTAGAATATGACCAGCATTGAGCCTGTCTTTCGTTTAATATTACATGGTACCTAGACAGTGAAAATTTCTTTGCATATACTATTTATGACATGATTTGTAAATAATATACTAGTTAGTGCTTTCATATAATATTGATCATTTAGTAGTCGTTTGGTGACTTTACTTGCATTTTTAGAATTTTCAAAGCATTTTTACAGTCTTTGCAGTTGGTTCTCCACTTTGAACATTTATAGTTTATTTCTACAATGCCCTTAAGATTCTCTAACTTTTTGTCTTCTTCATCTTCAGGATTTAAGGTCTTGGGACGTATTTCCATACCATGGCAGTCGTTTTGATTACTTTTAAATCCAAAAACAATAACAACAATAGTACGTTTGATATCCGATTCTGAAAAAGAATCAAAACATAGAAAATCATTCACTAAACTTATCACTCTTGTAAACATAACATTGATCTGAAAAAACAATTAACATTTATATGTTTAATGCATGTTTTTATATTACATAGACAGAACACTTGAAGTTATTTAGTTATGGAAAACAAGAAAAAGTCCATTTATTAACTATTTAAGTTACTCGTATAAAGATTGATTGAGATAGTACAATATTGATCCAATTATTATAATTTGAGTTTTTACTAGCTTGCACGTGCGTACTATAGCATTGATTTAAATTACAAACACTTATTTCAAACGATTTGATACATGCAAAATCACATGCAAAATCTTTTGTTGTACAATATATATGAGCAAGTAAAATAGCTAAGGAAAACTTGTTTTTGTTTGTTTAATTGTTGTTGTTTTTTGTTGTTTTTTTTATTTATTTTATATTTTTAGATCGGTGCACCTAACCGCTTTTTGTATGAATTAATTTCACAGCAATTGACCGGCTACCAAATCACACGATGTTTGAATCAACGATGAGGGACAAATAACTATTAGCAGTCCGAGACTTTTTGCCAAGGGAAAACACATCGTTTGTCCAAAGTTCAAACCAGCGAGCCCTTGATTTCAAATTCGATTGTCTCCCTATCATAACCATCGTCAATTATGTGAAGTATGTTGATGTGTTTTGTATGGCAACATTGGTAGTGTCTTTGAAATTTTTTGTGCTTTATAAATTATAATCTTTTTAAAAAAGTATGTAAAGCAAACCTTGTATATCTTTGCAACAACCTTTTACATCTGAGTCTATTCGAGACGAGGCGTGTCTTACAACGATGATTGTCCTCTTTTTGCTTTTTGGTGAGCCATTGTTCGAACGATTGTCTTCTCGTTTCACTTTTATGCGCTTTTTTAATCTATTCTTGAACCTTTTTAAATCATCCGAGTGTAGATAAATAAACACTTTAGCTTTTTTATTTCTGTAAAGTAACAATAAATTAAGATAAAACTAACAATGTTGCCGATATGTACGAATATTTTTATACGAATCTGTATTACGAACAATCTAAACGTGTCCATTTACATTTTCTATATGTAGCTCTGTTATGCATCAGACCTTTAAAGTGAATTCTAATCATTTTATAACTACAAAGTGTTTGTTTGTATGCACAGAGATTCCGAAATAAAAACAATAACTACAACATAACTATAACTATTTTACATCAATATTATACCTTTTATACCATGGCCTGCGTCTCTGTTCCTCCTAAAAGTATCACGAAAAGAATTACGCAAAGCATGTACATATGATTTCTGAACTACAGGGATATGTTGAATTTCAATATGTAATTAAATGATATGCAATAAAATAAATTTTCTTCTAGCAAAAATGAGATATGAGATTATCTAAAAAACGATATGAAAACTGCATAACATATGAAAAGCTTTGATAATTCATAAACAAATCAAAAATACAAAACAAAAAGTGTAAGAAACAAACAAATACAGCTCAGACTGTTGAATTCCAATCTGATTAAAACATCCTTACCAACTTTGATACGTCAACAGTTTGGATTTTATTTCCGATATTCCTTAAAAATATCTCTGTCTTACATGACTAGCGATAACAATATGATTATGGTTTCATACCGTAATATTTTACACTCTGTAATTGTAAATTTATTTTATTTCCTTTTTCTCCCTTGAAGTTCTTTCCTTTAATATATCTTTTTATTTCATTTTTTTTAAATTTTTTTACTGACTTTAAAATGTGGCAGACTTTTTAAACAGACTTAAATTAGTAATACTATTCAATCTGTTCAATGACTTTGTAAAAGTCAAATAAATTTGATTCCTTATAATCGTGTAACTTTGAATTGTGCAAAACATTAAATAAATTACAGGGTCATAAAAGAAGAAATGAAATGTTACGCGACAAACTATGAAATATAGATATTCTGAAAGTAAAAACCATACTCCAAAATTTTAAAATTGGAACTAGAAAAACCATTTTCATAACCTGCGCGTACTAACGATTACGCTACTAAAACTTAAGTGTCCATTCTCACTTTTGTTCTTCTAAATTGCAATAAAATTGCAAAATCTAATAATTAAAACAACTTCCACAACCCATTTAATTATCAAAATGGTACCACTGATTGTTGTAAATTTTTTACTTAAAACTTGAGCCTTTGTTTACATAAAAATGCGAACATTAGAAATAAGGGTTACTGAAGCCTTATAAATAAAACACACTCAAAATGCCATGTTGTCATGTGCCTTCAAACGGAGTAGACAGAGCCTACGTGTCAGTGTTGTTTTAATGCATGTACATTTTCAAAACAAGATATTATGACATTTGAATATGTGAGGTCTCTTTTTGTGTCGCCTCTACGGAGTAGTGGCGACATATAGGGATCACTTCTCCGTCATATTGTCTGTCCGCACAGTAATAATGTGGCCAGAGGTACAATAGGTAACTGTTCTTCCTCTTTGATATCATTCATTCCGTAATGCTTTCATGTGGCTATTTTCTTTTGTGCGACTTAAAAAAAACAATAGTCAGAGAGAACAATAGAGTAGCCACATTATTCCTGTCCCGTTAGAACGCCAGTCTGTCCATCTGTCCGTCACAAAACTTGTGCGGACTACTCCCCATAAACAACTACTGGTGCAATTTTATCCAAACTTTACAGGAATGATCAGTACAAAGTATAGATGTGCATAATGTCAGCATTTGTCGGCCCAATGATTTTTGCTTGAGTTATGGCCCTTTAATAATTTTCATTTTTATTAAAGTTTATCCGGACTACTCCTCTACTCTTTTTTATACCACTTATGCAATTTCAATGGAATTTTATCGGATTGATCTGTAGCTCAAGTCCTTGTGCATATTGCACGGATTTTTAGGTTTAATGAGTTTTGGTCGAGTTATGGCCCTTTAATAAAAAATGATTTTTTTGTGTTGCCAGATACACAAACATTTGTCCGGACTACTCATAAATATCTACTGGTTCAATTTGATCCAAACTTTACAGGAATGATCAGTGCCAAGTATAGATGTGCATATCATCGGCCTTTATGTTTCAATATTTTGTCAGAGTTATCGCCCTTTAATTATTTTTCATAGTTTGTCCGGACTAATCCCTTTTATACCACTAATGCAATGTCAATGAAACTTTTCAGGATGATTGGCAGCTCATGTACTTGCGCATATAACACGCGTTTACCGCTTGAATGAATTTTGGCCCAGCTATGACCCCTGATAATAAAGTTTGTCCGGACTACTTCTCATGTACCATTAATGCAATTTTAATGAAACTGTACAGGATTGATGGGTAGGTCAAGTACTTGTGCATAATACATAATATTTTTGCTTGAATGATTGTTTGCGGAGTAATTGCCCTTTAATAAAAAGGTGCTTTGTTTCGTGTTGCCAGTACACAGAAGTTTGTCTGGACTACTCCTCAGAAACTACTTAATGAGAATGATCAGTACCATGTCTAGTTGTGCATCTCATCAACAGTTTTCGGTTTATAGATTTTGTCAAAGATTTTGCCCTTTCATGATTTTAATTTTGAAATTTGTCCGGACTACTCCTAGTGTACCACTAATGCAATTTCAATGAAATTTTACAGGATTGATCAATAACTCAAATTTTTGTGCATATTACACAGGTTTTGAGATTGAATGACATTTTGCTGAGTTATGGCTATCGTGTGGCAAAACATGTCATCACTGATGACCCTTGTTCTTATTTGACCGGTTTCTGAAAAAGGCATTGGATAGAAAAATTTTGTACACGGGGTTATATGCTCTTGTGTTAAGTTAAGGGAAAAATAATGATAACATATATAAAATGTGTTAAATATTAATTTATAGAATCAAATAATTAATATTTCGTTATCGTCGTTATCGGGGATGGGGGTGTGATAGGTACATTTTTAATATGGTAAACAATAAAAATAAAGAAAATCGCATGTAGTTATTCCCTTTATAAAGAGGGGTACAAAATGAAATTTAAAAAGAACATAAAAATATTGTAAACAAATTAAAATAGAAATTTAGAAGTACGAAATATAGTGACCATACAATCATAGAAAATAAACAAAAAGAAAATAAATAAGAGGCATTTGAGAGAAAAAATAACATTAATATAGAAAGCCATCTATTCTTTATCTGAAACTGTACACATGGTCCAAGTTTCATAGCTGTATCTTAAAAAGTAGGTCACTACGTCAAGATATGTATCAGCTAAAATAAGAGTTCAGTTCAATATCTGAAACCATGCTTTTGGTTCAAACTGTATAGCTGTATGTCAAATAACAAACGAATTGAGCATCTAAGGAAAACTCATGGCAGAAACTTTGAAGCTGTCCACTAGACAATGATTCATGTCAAATATAAAAGCTCTTGCCTTTCATTGTTCAAAATAATTAAAATGACATATCTATAACGTGTATAAAGAGAGCCCAATGAGAAGCCAATTTTGACCGTATTACTAAAATTAAAAAAAAATATTTGTAGAGGTCCACTAGACAATGATTCATGTCAAATATCTAAGCTTTTGCCTTACATTGTTCAGTACAATATTTTTTAGAATATCTATTACATGTATAAAGGTAGGACCTATGACTCCCGGGGTAAAGCCAATTACCAACCAATTACTAGCATTTGAACAATAGTTGTAGAAGTCCACTAGAAAAATGTTCATGCTTTTTAGATGTTTGCTAGACTTGACGGAAAACACTTGACTACCGGAATGGGGTATTTTTTCTCCTAGCCCATAATCTTGTTCGTGATCCATAAGATGACGCCTTATGTAAATTATTTATGTTCTAGGATTTGTGGTTCTTGAAGAGAGTTCATTCAAACTTCTTCTTTTAATATTTTTTGGGGGCGTTGTGCAACATGGAATCAAAATCTTTCAACTACTTTGGAACTTTGGACTTTACCAGATAAACAATCTTATTAATTTAATTTGAAATTAGACAAGCGGTTTTAACCCCCCAAAAATAATCCACATAACAGACAAACACACACATGCACGCACGCTCACAAATACACAAAGAGGCGAACCGCTTTATACCAGCGCATCGCATGTTTTCGAATATATGAGTGTAAAACCACTTAAAGTTATTGTGACGTTGCTTTTTTTAAATAACCAACTAAGCCACAGCATTGCTACGCACTCTTAAAAGAATTAAATTAGTTATATTGATACACAAAATAGGATAATTATAAGTGAATGAAATGAATATCAAGAAACAAGAAAATTTCTTCATTTTCTTGCATTGCATATACAATTTTTCACCAAATATTTGAAAAACAGAAGCAAAATAAATCAGTTATAAAAAAGTTACATTGTAGAAACTGTTCAAGAATACAACCTTTCCTGGAGGAATGTCAGTATCATTTATATTTTCAACCACATCTCTTCCCGCCATTTCTGTCCTATGATTTTGTCAAAAGAAAGTGAGTTGATGTTCAAAAACACCAGTTATGTGTATGACGACAAGAACTGATAAATGTCTGAAATAAAATGAAAATATATTATTGTTCCTGTACAACATGATTCTAGTATATGGTTTCTCTTGTGTGGTAATTATGTTTGTAGTAGTTTGGTATGCACTTTACAAGTTACATGAGTAAAGGTGAATGCTGTATATGAACATGTAGGCATTATAACATTTGTAAACGTTTTGCATGATCTTATAATATATATCAAAAATATTGAAAGGATGCATTTAAAATATTGCAGGTCAGATAAGAAAAGTGCAAGTATTACGTCAATTATTCGGAGTAAGGCCGATATCTTCTTTATACTCGGATAATTGTTCAACTTATAAAATACTGGTTGAATGATATTTATATTGATAACACTGTTTAAAACAACTGCACTTTAATCAAATAGCCTTCATGAAAGGGATTATTACTTTTGCGCAACTAACGTTCCTAGTGTTTTAAATGAATATGGATCCACATGTGTAAGGCTTAACCCATTTTTAAATATTCAGGAAGAGTTTGTCCACGTATTCAAACGTAGGTTAGTTGATTGTATTGTACTTAAGGTTAATTCAGACATTCAATCTAGTCCATTCTTGCCAAGGTCTAGATGTACATTTAGATAGACAAAATTTAACCTGCATTTTACGTCAATAATCCACGAACCAATTCTAACAATGTCAAATGCAATTATTGTTTTGTAATTACTCAATTGAAGATAGAATCAAATGGTATATGGTCCCAACAGACTGTCCCGTATAGACATCAATCTGTCTGTATGTCTGTTTGGACAACACATTTAAATCTTTTCTTTTTTTTGTAAAACCATGCCGAGATATTTAGCATGCAGCATAACCTTCTGAGCGTCTGGAAAAAAATGATATACCATTGGAGTAAAAATCTGCTCGCCCAGGTTAACATGATTATACGTACACACAATGCAAATACATAGCACAAATCTATTAGTAAGATATTTAGAATATTTTTGCATAGCATCAATTTGTAGATTTCTATGAAAGTTGTATTAATCATAACCCTCATGTTAAAGTTGTCACTGTAGTCTAAGGTGTAGGTAAGCACATGTTATCTTCTTGTGGATAAATGCTATGCCTCTATTTTTGGTATATTACATTTTCCAGTAGACCTCTATAAACAAATCATGAACTATGCATATAGGATAAAAATGCCACAACCTTTGAGGTGATATTGTATCATAAGGATAATTAAAATAAAACATTTTTTTCAGACAAGTTTCTTGATTTGATCTTTATTGGAAGAGTTTTGTTTGATTTTTCGATGCTCTTGTTAATTTATTTCCTTGGTAATAATAAACAAAATTTCATGAAGCTCAATCTAACATTTTTTTTTTGTTCTCTAAGTATTAAAATAGAGAAATACAGACTGACGATATCATAAAAGTGTTTTCAAAGTGTCTTCTTTATGAATCATGGTTTTAAAATCAAGTTCAGCAAGGAAGGGCGGCGTTCAACAGTCCCTTGGCTGTTCGTCGTTGTCATGAATTTCTTTCTTATAAACTAAATTCGGATCCTCCGATTTTGTTTTATTTAGCCATTTTTCTAGACTGCTTGGCTTTGATCTTAAAAAAGGGCGTTCCTGGTTTTTTGAATTTCCATGGGACATCGGCTGTGAGATTTGTTCATTGCCGATGTACTGAATTACAAAAGGACCGTTAATGCATTCAGGTTCATGGTAAACAAATTTAACAAATTCTTTTGATGCCCCATTCTCGGTATGTATATAAAAATATATTTTCTTTAACCGCGGATTTTTCCGTGGAAGACCAACAGTGCCTTGGTTTATCCAACGATGTCCGTCAGCTCGCCAATCCTGTGCTTTTAGACCGTCCCCTTTAAAAATCCACGTTTCGCCACCTCTTGGTCTAAAAGGAAGCGCCGATATCGGCGGTGCGGACCGTATAAGACGTAGAATTTGGTCTGTACTCAATGACATTTAATTCTATGTTTCTACCATCTTAACTGACGTCGTTACTAAGTCAATCACGTGACGTTATTGTAATATAAAGTTGTGATCGCAACGTGATATTATTGTAAATTAAAAGATAAAAGTAAAATAATCATTCATAAAATCAAATAAAATCTTTAGTAACTTATATTTAAATAAATAATCTAACTTAACAAAATAACAAAACCCGTGACATAACCCGTGACAGTAAATTATATTTTCCGTGATGATGCCGTCACGGACGTCACGGGCGTCACGGGTTTTAGTATATCTGCGAACAAATTCCGCAACACGTCACCATACACTAGCATAAAATGTTGTGATATTGCAGCCGAATGTAAATGAAATACATGCCATTTTTTGAAAAAGAGAGATACATGTACTTTGTTAGAAGGGCACATTTTAATTTTATTTGTGTTCATGAAATTATGTTATTTAATTCTAACTTACCTACAATATGCTTATTACTCCGTCAAAAATACATTCAAACTGCTGTCAGCTGTTAGATATAATATGTTAATACATGTTTGTTATTTTCATGAAATAGTTATCAACAAATTATGTCCACATAGATAACAACACTATTATCAGTGTTTTCTACACCTTTATGCTTAATCTCTATTTAATCAGTGACTGATTAACAAATAAAAGGCCATTGTTTTTTTATTGTTTGTCAAACAGATCCTATTTTTCTAAACACAAAATATTTATCAGTATGTTTATCAGAATAATGTGTTGTCTTTCAGGGCTCTCGAAACTAGGTCAATAAATTGTATGCTCGCATCATTGCTTAGACTGCAATTAACACATAAAAGTGATATAATTGGGGTTCAATTAGCACACTTTTGACAATGAAAAAGTGCATTATCCCTAACGCATGGTGATGTAAAGCTTAAAAATCTGGATAAAAGGTGGTCCTTTGAGAGCATAAATCACCACAAATTTACATGCATATTGCAGACTCTAATTTGATTGAGTCTCTACATGAAAGATAAACAAACCATGACGACACTGAAAACAATAACATTCCTGTAACGTCAGTAATCTTCACGCAACGTCTAGCACTTGCCCTGTGTGGTTTACGGACAAGGAAATCCCCCGTCAAAAGTACAAACAAAATAGCCCTATTCCAGATGGACGCAAGAAAACCGAAAATGTGTTAATGAAACATTATCGGTCTCAGCGGTGTTTATTGTCTATCAAACGCCGGTTTGGAGGTTTAGCTGCAAAGGAATTGACCACGAGAGCCGTAGGCCTGAGTGATTAATTTTGTTTTTCGCATCAAAGCGTCAAATCCGGTGTTAAATAACCGATAAATATCATTCAGACTGGTACTATTTCGATTCAATTATTTCGGAGATCAGTAATGCTTTTTTTCAAACGGAGATTAATTCCGCTGCCGATTTTCGTATAACGCTGCTCGATTTTGCACCCTACTGTGGCTAAGATAAATATTTCATTAAACAAAAGAAATACTAAGAAAAATGTTATTATATCATTTTTCAACAATTAAAACTTTCGTGTCAGACTGGATTAATAGAATCTATCATTGGGTTAGAAAGAGGACAGGGAAATCCCAACCCGAGGGTGATCGGGAACGAGCCTTGCTGATTTCCCGATCGAACCAATTGCCTGAGGGTTAGGATATCCCTATCCTCTATCCAACCCAATGATTGATTATTTTCTCACTCACCTGGACACACAAGAAACAAAATATAAATATCAGTGAAACAACTTGCTACGTACCTAGTTTTGCAAAGCGGGGCGTGTCTTTGGCGCCTGACTTTCTATGATTGACAAAAAGCATTATGTACGTCCGCAAAAAAATGCTACTGACCAAGTTTATGTGTGACAAAACATTATTACTGTTTAGGGATTTATTGACATGGTGACTGAAAATATAAATTTTGTCTCAATGAATGTTCAGGGGTTAGGGGATAGCCAAAAAAGAAAAGATGTATTAAATTACCTAAAAGGGAAAAAATACAATGTATATTTTTTACAAGATACACATTTTACTAATAAAGAAGTTAATTTTATCCGCTCACAGTGGGGATATGAATGCTATTTCAGTAATTATAATAGTCAATCTAGAGGAGTAGCAATATTTATTAATAACAATTTTGACTTTAAATTTAAAAGTCTTGAAACAGATCAAAATGGTAATTTACTTATTATACATGCATGCATTTCAAATATTGATATCACTTTAATTTGTATATACGGACCAAATAGAGATGACCCTATCTTCTACAACAATATAAAAGAGAAAATCTTACAGTTAGAGAACCCATGTATAATGGTAGGAGACTTTAATATGGTGTTAAATCCTAATATGGACTACTTTAATTATTTAAACATAAATAACCCTAAGGCCAGGGAAGTTGTTTTAGATATGATAATTGAATGTAACTTAATTGACTGCTGGAGGGAACAATTTTTAGAAAAAAGGCAGTATACTTGGTTTAAAAGAAACCCTATAAAAAAGCTAGGCTTGACTTTTTCTTAATCTCAAATAACCTTTTTACAGATATGAGTAGTGTTGACATTGTGCCAGGTTATAGAACAGATCATTCCATGATTTTATTAAGTATTCAATTCGGCAAATTTAAAAAAGGTATTTCATACTGGACGATAAACTATTTTTTGAAACTCTGTTAATGGAAATTAGGGGAAAAACTATTTCATACTCATCTTATAAAAAAACAAGAAGACAAAACTCAGGAAAATTAATGATAGAAATTGGTAATTTAGAAAGACAGTCAAATATTAATGTCCAGATTTTAGATGAAAAAAAAAGAAGAATTACTTCAATTCCGAAATAAGAAAATGCAAGGTGTTTTTATAAGATCTAGGGCCAAATGGATTTCAGAAGGGGAAAAACCATCAAGATATTTTTGTAACATGGAAAACAGAAATTATGTCTCAAAAACAATGAATTCTTTTATATGATATATCATGTACTTTGCTTACAGATCAAAAATAAAATTCTACAAGAAGTAGCTGGTCATTACAAAAATTTATATACTTTAAGGGAAACAGATGATGTCAATCTTACTGCTTTATTTTATAATAATAACATACCAAAACTGAATGATGAAGAAAGCAAAGGACTTGGTGGTCTTTTAACTTATAATTAAATGTTAGCCAGTTTTCAAAAAAATGTCAAATGATTCTTCCCCAGGTAGTAGTGGTTTTACAGAGGCTTTCTAAAAAAGATTTTGGAATGATTTAGGCCATTTTGTAACTAGATCAATAAACCAAGCTTTTGTTACAGGAGAATTATCAGATACCTTTAAACAGGGGGTTATAACATGCATCCCTAAAGGAAACAAAGATAACCTTTATATTAAAAACTGGAGACCTATTTCTTTATTAAATGTTTCTTACAAAATTGCATCAGCAAGTATTGCCCAACGCCTTAAAACTGTTTTAAATGAACTTATAAGTGAAGATCAAACTGGTTTCTTATCTGGAAGATACATAGGTGACAATATAAGACTTATTTATGATATTATGCAATACACAGATGATCATCAAATTCCTGGAATGTTGTTACTTATTGATTTTGCAACAGCCTTTGATTTTGTATCATGGACATTTATGCATAAAGTTTTAGAGTTTTTCAATTTTGGTGAAAATCTCATAAGTTGGGTAAAGTTATTTTACAAAAACATTCAATCTTGTGTTACAATAAATGGAAATTTGTCAGACTGGTTTCAAATACAACGCGGTTGTCGTCAGGGCGATCCCCTTTCCCCTTACATTTTCATATCATGTGCAGAAATTCTTGCATTACTCATTAAAAATAACACAAATATAAAAGGTATCAGACTTAATACATGTAATTCTGAATTTTTATTATCACAATATGCTGATGACACAACTATAATGCTTGATGGAACTGTTAAGTCTCTAAGACACACTATGCAAGTTTTAAAATTTTATGCTAAAATTTCAGGTCTAAACATTAACATAGATAAAACAAAAGCAGTATGGATTGGTTCTATGAAAGGGAATACTCAAAAAATTTGCCCGGACTTAAATCTTCAGTGGGAATCTGAATGTTTTCAGCTACTTGGTGTTACTTTTACAATTAATTTAAATAACATGACTCAAGCTAATTATTTATCTAAACAGGAGGAAATTAATAAGTTATTTACCCATTGGTCAAGACGTATTATTACCCTTATTGGTAAGAATGTTGTTATCAAGTCATAAGCATTACCTAAATTAAATCACCTTATTCTTAGCTTGCCAAATCCTGATATAGGATAAATTAAAGCTGTACAAAACTTCTTCTTTAAATTCTTATGGAAGTCAGGACCAGATAAAATTAAAAGAAATGTTGTTTTTCAGAATTATGAAAATGGAGGTTTTAGAGTGATAAACTTAGAAACTTTTATAATGTCTCTAAAATTGACATGGATAAGAAGAATTTTTATGTATAATACCAAATAATTTTGTTAATAATATGTACCCATTTATATCAAATATTAGTAAATATGGAGACCAATTTTTGATAAATAAACTTCAGACAGTGCAAAATAAGTTTTGGAAAGATGTTTTTACTGGGCTCATACAGTTACATAAGCAGTACCCCAGGAACTGGAGTGAATTTTGCTCACTTCCTGTTTGGCATAATTCTATGTTTAAAATAGGTGGTTCTTCTGTTTGTTTCTCAAGATATGTAAATTGTGGTATTATATTGGTTAATGACTTCTTAGACAATAGAGGAAATTTGCTTTCATTTGATGAATTTTTAACTAAGTTTGATATAAATACCAATTTTTTAGAGAATCAAAACATTATAGAGTCTATTAGGAGATTTTTAAATCAGCTGTCTTTAAGACACCTACATCAGAAAGAGGAAATGCCTATTTAGCCTTTAATGATCAAGATAATAAATAGTCAAAAGAAGAGATGTAGACAAATCTATGATTATATTCTTAGAGCAAATGTATCATTTACTGCTAAGATAAAATGGGAAGATGAACTCAATTTGAATAATGATTTTAATTGGAATGGCATTTATAGGCTCCCTTTTAATATAAAAAAGGATTCACATTTAAAATGGTTTCAGTATAAAGTTAATAACAAGATACTAGCAACAAATTATCTTTTACATAAAATGAGAATAAAAGATGTTAATACATGTTCTTTTTGCAACAATCATATTGAAACTATAAAACATTTATTTTGGGATTGCCAATCAAGTTCTTCTTTTTGGGAAGATATAAAATTATGGATAAATTCAAAATGTACAGATGTTAACACACAGTGGTCCTTAACAGATATTATTCTAGGCAATGAACACTTAGATAATGCAACATTGAATTTAATTCTGCTGGGAAAGTATACTCTTTATAGATGTAAATTAAAGAACACAGTTCCAAGCGTTCAACTTTTTAAAAATTATGTCGCTATTCTTTTGAGAACACAATTATATAGTGCAAAAAAACAAAATAAAGTTTCAAAGTTTGACAACTTATGGGGAAAATATATTTCTTTGCTGCCTAATTGAGACTAATGTTTTAAGATCATTTATTTAGGCTTGATCCACTCTGTATTGCACCCTCTGCCCTTTTTGTATCTTTCTTTTTTAAACACCTTGAATGACATTTGGTCTTTTTTAATCTTTCTCATGATATAAATGCATAAAGAATTCATGACAAGGGGTGCAACTCTTAAATGGATATCAATTTTAAGATAGTAGGAGTTGTTTCCCTTGAATTAATGACATTTCTTTTTCAATATAAGTTCAATGTAAAATTGGAATTTCTCCTTTATGTCAAATAAGTTCTGTAATATTGTAAAGTAAAGTTTCCGAAAATGAATCTTTTGCTTATGTTATACTAAAATAAGTCTGGTATTAAAAATTTGTCAACTCTGTTAAAATACTATTGAATTATTACCTTTATTATATTTATAAACTTTGTAGATTCTAAAAAGTAATCTCTTATTCCTCCTTATACGTTTATCTCATATATTGTATGTATATGCATAAATGTTCTTGTATTGTGTAAAAAAATTGAAAATAAAAAAAAAATGTTTACAAATGTGCACATTTTATGGAAATATTTCATTTTTGATAATACATTTTGTATTTTTTCATTCAACATGTTTTGGTCAGTCTTTTTCATGTTTATGTCATTTCGTGTTTTTGAATAAACATTGTGTTGTAATATAAAAAAAAAAAAAAAGTTTATGTGTGACAAATTCAATGCAAATAAATTCATATGAGATCCCTCATCAAAAAGCAAGGTTGTAATGATATAACACATCAATATTAAGTCGGAAAGTGTCAAACTATAAGTATTTATAAGGAATTCAGTCCATAATTCAATGGTTGTCAAAAAGCGTTTACCGTGTGCAAAGGTTTTTTTCTATTTATTCGGTTATTTTGGCCGAATATTTAATTAAAATATATCAAAATGAGATTTGTCATCAAGAAGCATCGTTATCATAACAGAAAACATGAATGTTTTCCAGGCAAAGTGTCATTATATCCGATTTTACGAAGAATTTTGAGAAATTTCAAAGTGTGCTATTCGGAAAGGGCGGACCTAAGTAGAGTAGGACTCATTGCAGTATGAAAGTTTATATGAATCAATTTTGATTCAGTGGACAATTTAATAGATAAAGCTTTTTAATACATTTTGACCTGTTGGCGTTTCATTTTGTGATACACGTTGAGTGTAAGATAAGCCCATGTGAAATACGATTTTCCAACACCGCTATTTTTAGTAACATTTTCGGATTTTTCTATCTGGTTGGTGATAATATATTGTGTTTACATCTGTGCTCGATTAATCATTCTTGTCACTTTAAAATGACGTTATTCCGCGTCTTTATGAATAAGATGAATACTTGGGATGACGTCATTACTCTGCTTACAAAATGGCGCTGATTTGCAACATAAAAATTTGATAAACGATATGTATCAAACCTGTGGCAAAAGTGTATTTAAGATATTATTATAGCATTTTATGGAAAGAAATCATTGTAAGAATGGAAGGTATCAACAAAAAATAATGTTTGCAATTATTCTTGTGATAGAGGCCTGTGCAATTTATGACAAAGTATGAGAATGATAAACCGTACATAATCAAGCTATAATGCAAGTACAATTATATCTATTTCCATTCTAATATGCATTATAGTATTATGAAAATTCACGTTATATTATCCTTCTAATACATCGCCATTACTGACAAAGACCTTGAAGTTCGTGATTATATTCTTATTACGCATTTGAACTTGAACCTTACATTATTGTATACGACAATACACTTAAAATTAATATACATTTTCTAACTACTTAGGTTCTGATGTAGATTGCTCTTATAATTATGATTATGTAAATGATTTCCTCACACATGTACCTTATAGGTCAAAAATCATATAGAACGACAACTTTAACAAAATATAGAAAAAGTTATTAAAGAAAGCCCAACATGACAAAAATAAGATGAAAGTCAAAAAGGACAACAGAAAAATGGTTCACATTTTCAAAGTTAAAATTTAATGTGTTAATTTTTGTAGATTACGGAAACATCATAATGACCCCGAACTTTACAAATCCTAATAACTAAATTTTTTGTTATTGATGAATTAAAACTTCTTGGATTTATAGTTGATAAAAAAGTATTTTATTTTCAATTTAACAAAGCAGTAAAAGCTTTAAATTTATTAAAGGTTTTATCTAGTACAGACTGGGGATCAAAGTCCTGTACTTCATTTCAATTATACAGAATAGATAAAAAAAAACAGAATTCTTTCAGAAAGCCAAACACTGCATCATTCCAGAAGTTGCAGTTTCAGTTTCATTGAACCTATTTAATGACGGAAGTGGTAATTCTAAGCTTCCCTTCAGCCCGCACTCCCTCCTCTCAAGCAGCAGCGGTTGCATAAAATAGTATAAGTTTGAATTTTGAAACATCCACAGATGTGTTATCGGATCAAAGTTACATAAAGGTTATATAATTTTAGACTGGAAATCGTCTTTACAAATCCTAAATAGTATATATCATCAATAATTTATTTGGCTTCAGGCATCAAACATCGCAAGTAGAAAATATCTATGCTGAAGCAGGATAACCTTCCAATCCCTACATACGAAAAAGCTTTCTTTTCAACATTAAGCTAGAGTATCATCGAAAAATAAAAGCTGTGCTAGAAAAAGTTATTTTTCAATCAAATAACATATTAAACAAAAGAAATTAAACCATTTGACCGTTTGAAATATACACATGTAGTTCTAGTCATTTTGTTCTCGAAGATTTAAATATTTTCTTATTCTGTCAGCTTATCTGTGATATGCAGACTTAATTTCATCTAAACCATTTTATAAAATTCCACTTTATTTTTAGTTAAGCCCATTGCTTTCTCGTATGGGGCAATGTCCACTACCGTTCATGAACAGGTTCAATCAAACCAAGCCAACAAAGTTTTTTAATTTTGCCTTGTAGGACTTTTTTAGGGAATCTGTTTATCTCTATTTCAATGTAACATAAACTGATATTATCTGATTGAAAATAAATTTAGAACAAACCAAAATTAAATAAACTATGAAAAATTGATCAATAAGGACGAGCGGCGTTTAATAAACGCAACCCCACACGACCCAAGCAACACAGGACTTCCAGCAAGGAGCCAAACAGGACACCTAACCAAAAGTACGCAATCCACAAAATTCATTATATAAACCACTGCATTAACATGTCTTCATCTCTTTATCTTGTAAACCGTCATGTTCAGGTGGTTCTTATACGTCGAAAAGAACAGAACAAAAAATGAGAAACAAGATCTCATCTTTTAACAATAGATGAGGCTGCTTTTTATATAGGTTGCAATGGCTTTTTCACTGTCAAACATGTTCACATTAAATTCCACGCACAAGTTCGTGATATTTATTACCGAGGAAATATTCACTTAAAGAACCTTTCCGGCCGGAGGCTGTCTGTTTTATTTCGTCGGACTTCCTGTAAAATTTACACCACCTTTTTAGTAATAAGTGTTATTTATTTAAAGTTCATGCATTAAATGTATTAGATCTTGATAAAAGATTTTTTTTTGAAAATAAGCCTTTGTTAAAAGTAGATTTTGAACAAAAATAGTGTACTTCTAAATCGTCATATCAATGTCTTTTTCAATTCATTTTGTCATCAAATTGTTGGAATAAACATCATCATGGTATCTAGAGAGCCTTGTCTCATACTTTTCTAACCTTATTTTTTATTTAATATCAGGTAACGTCAAACTATTTTGCGACTTCTTCCACAATAATATTAATTAATTAAAGATTATTTTGCCGCTGATTGGGCCAACAAAAGACACGATTCCCTCCATAAATAGAAGCCTGGTCATGTGTTTCCAACTGCATGTTATTTCCTTCCTTATTCCAAAGAAAAAGCTAATTAAAATGTGTCCAAAGCGTATCAAATAAAGTCTCATAAATTTGTTTTTCTCTCTCAGACACTAGATTATTCCATAAGAGGCAAACATTGCACCAAAAGGGGTCACAATATGCAGGAACATACGCTTACACCTTCTTATGACCTAGTGATATCTGCTTAATTAAAAAGCTGATGACTAATATCATTTTATAATAGGAATTTCTTCAAATCATAACCTGTTTCACTAACCGTCTGCCTGTATATTCTTTTTTAAAATTCCTTAAAATATAAATTAAAATCACGGAAAACAGAGCTCCTGGCAGGCATCATTATCATAACATGTTTTATATTTTTCTTTTAATTTTTTATTTCTATTTATATGAGGGCTGTTCAATAAATACGCGGAAAATGGCAGCCATATTTTTAATATTTATGGGAAATTGACGTTCTCTTTACATTTTGTAAATAAACATATAATAAACATGTACACAAAATTTTAATAAAATCGGATAAAAATTAATAGTACAATTTCAAGTATTTCTAAGGTAATCGCAGTGAAACTGACCCAACGTCGTAACGACGTCACGCTCAACGCATGTATGAGAGTCCCCCAAAACACGCACATAGTCCTCCTCGAAATACTCTCCGTGAAATGAAACACACTTTTTACAAAGGTTGATCCATGACATGAAACTATTAAAGTAGGAGCCATTATTTATCTCTGAAATTGCAACTTGCACCGCGTAGGACAACTCGTCCACATCGTCAAAGTGTTCTCCCCGCAGGACGTTCTTCAGTGTCGGGAACAGAAAGAAATCGCATGGTGCGAGGTCAGGGCTGTAGGGCGGGTGCTCGGGGACTTCGAAGCCGAGTTTCCTGATTGTGTACTGTGTTTCGGCCGCACGATGAGACGCCGCGTTGTCGTGATGAAATATCGTGTCGGCGATTTTCGTGGCCCGCTTCTTTCTCATCGCCCTCATAAAATCGCGTTTCACATCCGTGTTATTTGTGCCGTGTGGCGGCTGTAAAAAGCCTCCCCGTACATTTAATCAATGATGTTATATTTTCGATCCTTGAAGATCGTTCAGCACGACATTATTGTTGTGCTTGTGGTATTTTTAGTTTCAACTTTTCGGCATTTTCTAGTTGGGTGGTTCCAATATTCCTACTTGAATAATGTTGAATCACCCTTAGGATATGTTGCCTTCTTTTTAAATTTGTCTTTTGACGTCTTATCTGTGATATGCAGGCTTCATAACCTCAGATCCCCTTTCAAAATTCCATTTTATTTAGTTCCGCCCATTGTTTTCTCGTTTAGGGCACACGCATTCTTTTACTTGGGGACCATACGCCGCTTTTCATGGAATGACACTACTGTGTCACATTGAAGGTTCCATGATAACCGCCGTATGTACACATCTGCGGATGTTTCTAAATTCAAAATTTTACCATTTGTGTGTTTAAATGTTGAATTCTGCTTAAGCCGGTGCTAGGGGGCGTGGACGGTAACTTGCACTTTCCAGTACCGTCCATGAACAGGCTCAATCAAACCGAGCCTGCAACATTTTCAATTTTGCCGTGTTGGGCTTTCTTTAGGGATTCTGTATTTATCTATTTTCAGAATCTGAAAACATAAAGAAAAACAATCATAAGTAAATTGTCGTTATAATTTATTTTCATAATTACTTACACAAATACAAATAATTATTAGGTAATGTATTGACATAATAATGAATATCTTATAGATTTAATAAATGTATCACCTTAGAATAATACTTCGCCGTCACAGTCTGACCCAGGGGTACCGCGTGGCTCAGTATCACACTGTCGATGTCAAAGAAGACGATGAACATCTGTTTCCTTGCAGATGGGCCGACTTTAAACTTCTTAGGTGAAGGCGATCCTGGAGTTTTCTACATAGAAGACTGTGATTTCGTTTCAGGTTCGTATAGGCTGATCCATGTCTCATCAACAGTCACTATCCGTCGCAAGAAACGTTCACCTTCCCTATGAAAGCGTCCGAGAAATTGATTGCAACACCGCACCCTTTCCACTTTTTGTTCGTCCGTCAACATTTTAGGAATCCACCTGGCACACAGGCGTCTCGTATTGAGTTCATCGTGAATAATGCGATGCACTGTGCCAATGCTACAATCCGATCTTTCGTGTATTTCGCGAATTGTTATCCGACGATCATTGTCAAGCAGCTCCTTTATCACAGCGACGTGATTTGACGTTACGTTGGGACGTCCACTGCGTTTGTCGTCATGGATGCTTTGTTGGCCGCCTAGAAATCGGGCATACCACTTGTACATTGCTGTTTTCTTCATCGCCTGATCACCATATGCTTTTTGTAATCTTAACATTGTTTCTTTCTTTGAAAACCCGTTCAAAACACAAAATTTTATTGAAGATCGTTGTTCCGATGCCATTTTAACGCATACGCACTAAACAATATGGCCGCTTAACGCCTATATGACGTCACACACTAATATGACGTCATGTGCGTAACGCCAACATATTGCGCGTAAATTATGCAAAGTTTGGTGAAAATAAAACGGTAAACGTTAAAATGCGTCGTCATTATTAACCAGTGACTATTTGTAAAAATGAATAAAAGTGGGCCGGTAATCGCTACATGTGGTTACCGTAACGACCGTTTGTTAACATATGATTCATGCCAGAACGGCAATATTTGCTGTATATTTTCAAAGTATGTTTGTCTCTTTTACTGTATAAGTTTTATTCAGCTAACTTGGAAAATAAGGAAAAAGCGACACTTTTCCGCGTATTTATTGAACAGCCCTCGTATATTCAGTTGCTTTCGTATTTTTTACGGCAACGATGGTTGGACATGTTTCATGGCGTTTTGTCCATAAAATCTAGATAGCGTTTGTATGAATTAAGCATAAGTATGATGTAAAAATGAGAACGGGACAGTACATTTTTTTCCTTGACAAATATATTTTGTCCCAGGGTAAATACTTTTTTATATAAATTCTTGTTATATTTGAATTAAAAATATAAGGTATCAATCGATCAATTTGACCTGTCATTCCTGACTTATTTTATCATCATAATTTTCATCTCCAGTAATGCAATATACAGAGTTTCTGTTTCTCCTGGGACATACAATAAATTTCATACTTTGTTCTAGGTTTATAAATACTGTCTTCGATTTCCTGGCAATCAATATATACACTAGATTTTGTTTTCAAATCTGTTCGATTTTCTAGTTAGACATGAAGCAATGATTACCTGTAGACTATCGTAATGATACATTTTCGAAATTTATGAAATAATTAACACCCAAAATATTGACACTTTCTTTTTGCATTGGAAGAAAACGAATTTGATTGTACAACAAGCTCTTGAATTCGTTCAAGTGTCCATAAAATCTGTGTAATGTACAAGGGATGTTTGAAATGTATTGCTTATTTCTATCTCGAGACTTCAAATGTCAAGGGAGCTTAAAAGTGTTCATTTCATGCCCTCGAAGTCTCCCCGTGGGTAGAAATGCAAAGTTTCAGCCGATGTATCCACTTCTTGAAGGCGTCACGGTACGCTGATTTGGGCACAGTTATACAGTACTGATGAATGACAGATCCAAGTGCCTGTGAGGACTTGTATTTCCACCAAGCAAGAAAGGATTTCTATTTCGGAAACAAAAAGAAATCACATGGGGCAAGCTCTGGAAAATACGTGAGGTGAGGCAAAACAGTTACTTTTTATTTATTTAAAAAAAAACGCCGACACTATTGCGGAGGTATGAGCGGAAGCATTGTCATGTAGAAGACTGATATGCTTTAAACCAGTAACAGGGCGTCGTTTCTTATAATACTTTTTCAGTTTCTTAAGTACTACGTCTTTGAAGTACTTCCCAGTGATACTTTTGCCGTTTTTCACTGGCACTTTTATTGCGACACCTTCATCAGAGAAGAAAATTGCATACAAAGCCTTTTTTCCAAAAGACCGTTTTCCAATTATTGGGCGTTTGTTGTGTTTTGTGGCCCAGCCTTTGTTGCAAACTTTTCTACGGGCTCAAAATAATGGACCCTAGTTTCAACACCTGCAAACTGTTTTTTTTTGTCATATTTTGGAAACATTTGAAGCAAATTTTTGGCCACCTTAACCCGTTGCCTCGTTTGCTCCTTGGTCAACAGATGTGGCACCCATCTAGCAGAAATATTTGTACTTTTCAAATGCTTCTTCAAAATAAAGTGAACCGTTGATAGTGATATGCCTACCTTTTGATTGTGGCCTACCAGATTTTGGTACATTTTTGATGCACTCTACATAGACTCAAATTTCTTTTTCCATTGCCTTACTCACGGTGTCAAGGGTATACGCATCATTTTTCCGCGTACCGCCGATAATCTATCATTCTGCGCGCAGCACCGTATCATTCTTACGTATTCTTCTGAAAAGTTCAAGACGTAACTTCAAAAATGCGAAAATTTCTTACTAAAATTGATTTTATTGAGAGAGTTTGCATACACCACGGAAGTTTTGAATGATTCATCTATGTGTGCAAAATATTTTGCAACACTGTTTGTCTATCATAACCTAAAACTAATGAAAACACTTTTATACATGTAAAACATTTGTGTTCTTGATGCGAACATTTTTCATCCTTTTCCGAAAGTAAAGTTGTCGGAAGAAGTATCATATGTCAAATGATCACAAAAAGCATTGATACGAGCTGATAACATACCAATTTTATACAAATAATGCAAAATAATGTTGTAAAATCAAGAAAACTTTGATAAACATGGTACCGCATCATGCAGAACCATGGCACCGCTTCTTTTTGCGCGGTAATACTGCATACATGTACATAAAAAATGTGTTTAACTGTTGTTTTTTGTTGTTGTTTTTTTGGAGGGGGTATTGTTCCTTTTTATTGTAGGATTGACAAGAAAAGGTAAATGTTTGGTTATCGGTTAGGGTAAGCGGGGCAGTTGATTACCTCGGCCTGAAAGCAATCTAGACCTCTATTGTTTTTTTAAAGATAATTTCTTATAAAAATTCTATGCTTTCGTAGCAGTTGCAATTTATGTCTGTTGTGGAGTTCAACTTTTCTTTGGACTCGGGAATTGCATAATATTTGCTGATATCAGTAATTGAACTTTTACTCTCAAATTTGTTAATACAACACACAGGCAAGCCTAAAATAGTATTTATTTTTTACATTTGAATTTTAGTTACCTTACTAATTGACTGGGCAACGTAACTTACGCATGTTACTGAATTTAAGAAAGGTGGCAACTATGTGCTCCTGAATTATTTATTATAAGACCATACCCCCAGCAGAGCTATTCAAAAAGTGTCTTCTTACGTCTGTAAGATATGGTGGCTGATTTGGTACATTGCGCGTTGCGTTGTCGGTATCGTTATCGCCTTTTCGTCTTGTCGCTAACGACAACACTACATAGCGCCAAACAGCGCATTGTCGCGCTCTCGTCTTGTCGTCCTGTCTCTAGTGAAGCACGCCAAACGGCGCGTGGACATGTGGCGTGATGTCGCCCTGTCGCTTGGCTTATAAGCAAATCCTTCGATTTGAACCGAGCGACAATGTGACATTGCGACAACACGCCGCACGACAACGCACCGTTTGGCGTACATCGTTAGCGACATGACGACAAGACGAAAGCCCGACAATGCGCCGTTTGGCGCTTTGTCGTGTTAGCGCTAGGGTGTTAACGCACAAAAGAATTCCAAATCAGCCATTATAGTAAGAAGACACTTTTAAATAACCGTTACTTAAATCCTCTTGCGAATCGAAATATAAAAATCTTCGCGATTAAACTTAATTTTCGCATGTTTTATTCGAGAACTGTAACTTATTTACAGTACCAGTGACTGTAGAGAAAGTCCACGAAAGAGAATGTTAAATCTCGCTTCTTATCTATTAAGAAGACCCAGTGCGCTGCTTGATAGTAAAACAAAAGCCTTAAGATTTTTCAATAAGGGCGATAGTTCTGTCAAAATTCACAATTACAATAGCTCTCCCTATTTTTTCGAATAGTTGAGCTAAATCAAGAGATTAAGTCAATCTTAACAGGCGATATTTTAACTGTCTCAAACAGGACACTATAGAAACCGATGGAAAGTAGTGCGCATCTCATGAGAAAGTCCAGTTTATCGTGAAATTGGATGGCCATTTCCAGGAACAAAGTAACTGTTGATTTTAGCATTGACGAAACTAACAGTTGTTCGTTGGAAGATGGTACACCACTTAGTTGGTTTTTTTTATATCGTCTGACATTCTATAAAAAAAAACATTAAAAGGACTCCACTGAGGTTTAAAAGCCTAAAATCATAACATTTGAATTTCTTACATAAATGAGCTGGGGCACTTTAGACAGAAATATATGCAAATATAGTTAAGAAATATAGTTAAGAAATATACTTTGAAATAATTGAAAATTGTATTAAATTGCTTTTCTTAGTCCGATTTGAGTGAAAAGCGTTTAAACGCTTTTCATTTTTTGTCATTTATTTACAATGTGAATAATTATTCTGGAAAAACGAAGTGCGCGAATGATCTGAAATTTTGCACAAAGATTAGAGGTCTAAACCTACACCAAATGGTACATTTACATGGAAAAAAAATTCAGTCAAACCTCAGTGGAGTCCCTTTAAAGTGACATTTACAATGTACTGTACCCACCGCCCCACACACATAAAAAACAACTGCCATAAACGGCGAGCATTGCGTTAGCGTTAAGGTAATCATGTGAATAAGAAAACTTACTAAATTTAGGGTCCAAAACGTAATCCATATAACATTGACGCAAAACAAGTTAGAGACGATTACATACTAGTAATCGATTTTAGTAAATTTGACATTCTGTTAATTGATGGCAGCCATTTTAACATTGTTTAACATGAATGAAAGTGAATTATGTCCGATTTACTAAGTGCACGAAAGTTCCGTGCGAATACAATTTACCTACACCTTTCACTGCCCAAAGCTTAAAGGCCATGCAAATAGTTTCTATAGCTTTATATTTTTAACGTGAACATACATAGATCTATTTGTAATCAAATGTATTTTCTATCTATAATTAAATGTGTTATTAATTTATCGGTTCTTTACAATTTAATGTCGTATAATTCAGATACAGTTACTCGTATTTTCTTCAAATTGTCTTCTTATGTCTGTAAGAAGACACTTTTGAAGGAAAACTCGTACTGTATCCATTACACATCTTTGTCGGCATGCTTGAGGGTTCGAGCTCACGCCTTGACAAGCGATGCCAGAATTCCAAGTCCGACGTTTCAGTCTAAAAGTCACGGGTTCGATTCCTTACTCTTCCAATGTATTTACTAAAATTCTTTTATTTAAACAATATTTTATTTACGAACATTTCATTTACATGATAACTGACAAATATTAAATTGCACGGATTGAGTAGAAAGCTTGAAAATCTTGTTTTTTAGAAACTCTCACCGTAAGCACTATCTCAAAGAGTATGTATGAAATGGTGACAATTAAATATCTATATTTGTGGTAAATATACATAACATTTTCACTAAAAACTTGCTTCTTTACATGTACAAAAATGTTAGCAATTTGCACTCTGGTTGTGTTAATCGAACCGATCTTAATAATAAAGTATCGACTCAAATTCTTTCGAATATGACCGTGGTCCCACGTGTTTTAGTTTTATAATATTTTATTGCATATTTTGTACATGATTAATTTACACAATCTAACATCATTATCTTAAGCATATTAAAATATAATGTACATACAAAAGGGTTGGACCAAAAGTTATACCAACATTATCTAGGGTCCTCCCCTGAAGGTCTATCTTGTTGGCTTAATGGTAACATAGTAAGTAAATGTGGTTTTTAGAAATTCTGAGATATTTATTTATATGATAAGCGATATTAATTTCATGTATTTTAACTTGGTAAAAAAGAATCGCTTAACCTAAAAAAAAAAACAAACAAAGAAAATTACAAAATGACTTTAAAAAAATATATGCCATTAACAATTTGCCACTATAATAAACGCACGTGTTTACGCCGGGCACACAAAAGAACCAGGTTTGCTTTTACTGGTTCAAAAATAATAAATATACATCTACAGGCCTCGCCCAGATGGGCAACAATAAATAAATACAAATAAGATTTTTCACCATAAGGTTAATCATCATGATGCGGTGCAAGTCTAGCGCTAATGTATACGGTGCCACAATTTTCGGTGCGGACCCATGATACGGTACCAAGAACTCGGTCAGTTGTCACACTTTTATGACTTTTTTAAGAAATTAAACAGCTTAAATTTGTGTGCAAGAGTCTGTGTATATATATCTTTGACGCTATCAGTTATATTAAATAAATACTTTGAGTGACAAAATAATTATCTCTTTTAGAAGTTTTCCAAATGCTCATTTTCCCCAAGCCAGCTCTAGTTGTTTTCATTAAAACAAAGAAATCGTAAAAGTCTTTGATAAAAACTAGCTAAAGACATAAGCTTCAATAATCATAATATTCCGTAGACACACTTTTATGAATACACTTACTTCAAAAATGTGACTTTCAGGCCGTTTTCCATCATGCATGTTATGTTTACGTGTTTGTTTTGTCTAAAATGATACGGTGCTGCGCGCAGGATGATAAATTTTCGACGGTACGCGGAAAAATGATGCGTATACCCTTGACACCGTGTTACTGTGTCATAAGACACACAAGAAGGCCCATTAGCAGTAGAGAGTTCAGTCATAAACTGATTAAAAGAGCAATCCAGTTTTGAGCGAGCTTTGATGTTAGCCCGTATTTCATTTTTTTGTCGACCCTTCTAGCAACCATTTTTACTACAGTGGTGAATGACAGCGTGTATTTAAATGGCAAATTGTATGTCTTAAACTAAGGTTTAACATGTACATTTAGAAACTGTTCTGTAGGTATCGAATTACCCTATACAGATATGTTTTGGTTTTTATCATGTCCCACGTGGATCACGAGAAAGCGGACAATAAGTAATTCCTTTCGAACCGCCCTTGTTTATCAGACTACAGAACAAAAATTATTACACACATCATGAATATTATTAACAGCTACATTGTTTAGTTTCGGTGAGTTAACCATACTCGTGGTCGAGTGATGTGCCGTTATGCTAAATTATTTGGTAGTAGACAATTTCTAAATTTGTAAAAAAGGTAAATGAAAAGAAGACAAAAATGTGGAGATATTTGTAATCAGTAGACAGTAGTTAATTAGGTACGAGTAGGATCAACATATTACGAGAAGTATCAACTAATGACAAATAAACCGTAATTCATATATTTCCCTTATGTGTGCCTCAACAGGAGGTAAGGGAGTGCTATCGAAAAGTTGCAGTTATCAACATAGCAAATAAAAAATGTATAGGTACCGTCTTAAAACACTCTGATATTAGATTTTTTTACAAAATAAATCAGAGTGTGTTCAGAAAGGTTGATAAAACTACTAAAGCAAAAAATCTCATTTTAGCTATTTGTAGTGATAATTGACTACGTTTTCACCTTAAGTTGTCTTATTGTTTGTTATTTATGAACTGATATGATTTATTCTTGTGCTACCAGGCAGACATATTAAATAACTTAGATGTGAAATTGACCCTTAATTGACATTGACCCTCAAAGGCAAATTAGTGAAATTCTGTTGTTTTCATGTAACTAGCTAGAACTTGGCTTTTTACATAGATTAATTTACTTAGACACACCATTTTTTAGATCAGGACCTTATGTATATCAAACTGAAATTGGTTTTGACTCATGTATGATCTTGACCTTAGAGGTCAAATTTTCACTGATTTCTGCTATTTTTGGTAATAAATTGCTAATCAATCAATGAGATATCTTCATTATTGGATAAAACTACCCCCTTCGCAAGACCTTAAAAAGGATTGATCTGACCTTGACCTAACAATGCTCTTGACCGTCAACTATTGAACTTTTTGTTAAGTCTCATATCTATATTATTTATTTAGGGAAATGATTTGTACGTTGACATAGCAACATTTGTGTCCAGACAGACTTGGGGAATAATTAAGATATGACATTTACAAGACCTTGACCCCCTTGGTCAGATAAATGAATTCTGCTAATATTTTTTTAACTTTGTTATTCATTTTGTACTTTGGCAAACAACAAGTGTGACTAAACAGACCTATCAAAATTGCTTAAACAAAGGAAACACTTTTTCTAAAAAACAATATTTTTTTTTATTTATTTCCATTTCTTTTAATAAAACGGGTCGTTAGAAAATAAATAACTTATAGGAACGCCTGGCGGGCGGGCGAGCGGCGTCAATTTTTGTCTGAAAAAATATCTCCTACACATATGGAGGGATTTTAATGAAACTTTACATAAATGTTCAACACTATAAGAAAACGTGCTTTCGGCATAAACAAGGGTTTTATGTAGAAGGTCAAGGTCATACTTAGAGGTCATTTGAAAATGCTTGTCCAGCCAAACCTTATATAGACATAGAGGGAGTTAAATTTATCTTGGCACAAATGTTCAACATTGAGAGGTGGAGTGTCACGCCCAAAATTCGGATCCCATCGGCTAAGGTCAAGGTCACATATAGGAGTTCAGGTTCATAAAAAAATCTGTACTGTATAGGGAACATTTACTGATTATTTATTAAGGGATTGTAACACAAATGATCTTTTTCATGACATATGAAAATAACATTACGATAATAGTGCCTTAGTGTGTCACACATCATTTATTTGTAGTTTTGTGACCTTGCATGCTGCTCCAATTCATCCAAAGCATATTTACAGTGTTTGCATTTTGTTTTCTTCATGCAACACTTATAATTGAGTACAACAACGTTCTTTAGATCTTGTATATTATCAATTACGTAGCTGTTTGGCTTTATTATATCCCCGTGTTCGCCTTTTTTATTACTTCCATATTCATTGATGATAACAACAACAGTTCGTTTGATATCCGAATCTGAAAAGGAAACATATCAGAGGTTACCATTCATAAAAAACTCTAAAATAATGATAACATCAACAGAACAAAGATCATAAACACTTGACAATAAGATTGAGAGGGTTAAGGGTGGAAAGAGGATGGGCAGGGCATGCCAATATCTATTGCAATTAACAAATCAATACTTTCACAATTAAACATGGAAATACTTCATCGCATATGCAAGATTATTAAAACTGCAATTTCGTTAACAAATATCGGTCATGCTCTTTATGATAACGACAGGTTTAAAATGACGTGTCTTGTTGATTGAGACAACGTAATTGTTGATACAATCATGACTGTATAGTTTCTGCTATTTGACAAACACTTGCGTGCGTCATCAACTGAAGTTTTCGAAAATAAATGAGTGCACGTACTTTTAATTAAGCAAATGATAGACTATTGAATCGCCAAAGAAATATTTGCATGTTACTTATATTTATGTTGCCAATTCATTCTTAATTGCAATCCGTTTGGAAAATATAATATTTATCATCTTAACTTATGCAATAAACTATAATATAAAAAACAAGTCTGTACGTGTATTGGTATACAATATTATTACAAATAGTTCTGTTTCAGTATTATACGTATTCTACACAAAAGCACAAACACATTTTTCATGATATATCTGTTTTATGTTTTTATAATTATTTATATTATACAAAATATATCTCTTGATATTGTTGTCGTAGTGTTTGTCAATTTACATGGCTTCCGCATACTTCAGAGGCATAATGACTTTAATTGATTTTACTAAAATGTTTAGATTTGTCTTCAAACGACAGTTGTTTTTATGTTACATCAAATAATGTTTGAACATTAGGGCTATGGTTATCATCAGTGTTGTGCAAAGATATAATTTCAAAAACGTTTCAAAGGAAGAGATTGGTTTTGCATACTAGTCAATTCCATACAGTTTTTGATGCACTGTTATGATAACCTTAAAAGTGTTTGTAATTTTCTGGTGTGTTTTCTTCTTTTTACTTTAAAGGTCTCCAAACATATTTCTAAATGAAAACTTGTTTGAAACAAACCTGAAATATGATTGCAACATCCTCCTATATCTGAGTCTATACGAATTGAACCGTGTCTGACTACAATGATTGTTGTCGATTCGTCGTCGAACTATTTCATTTAAAAATAAGAGTTTGGTATATGTGTAGAATTATACATTTTAACATATCTATTAAAGATAAATGTTACGTTAACATCAATCGCAACATAAATGTTACGTTAACATAAACTGCAACATTAAATTTTTTAAGAAATAACAATGATATTGAGATAATTGGCAATTTAAGGTGCTTTAGTTTAAAACATTAACACTAATGTGATTTATCGTGTTTTTTTTTTCAAAACAAACCTTATAATTCTCGTTTTCGTCAAATGTTGGCTCATTGTCAGAATGAAAGTACTTTGGTATCAGATCCATTCCTTTAAATATTTTTTCAATGCACTCTTTTAGTCTATCATCTTTTAGTAGGACATATACTAATGGCTTTTTTATTCTGAATAAATATAAAAATAAATATAAGATTAAATATAAGATCCGGTAACAAACTACCTATACGTATGCAAATATATTACCCTGCAAACTCTGAAAATTTCCTAAACTGTCGTCGTTACGTTGTTGAAACGACGAAAGAGGTAAAAAATATTAAAGCAAAAAAGAAGCCGGTTTAACCAGGTGATAGTCCCCGAAAAGGTTTTGGACACAAAGAAACTACTTATTGTCGATATATCTTGTACTTTTATAGTTATGTCCAAAATAAAGATCACAGTGTTAAAATGAAAACGGGCACTTACTTTAATATAAGGAAAGACAAAGTAACTGGTTTTTTTTATATAAATTCCACTTACTTCCACTACTTTATTGTTGATACCTCATGTAGTTTCAGAGTTTTGTCCCGGACGAAGTTCAAAATGTAAAATGAACAAAGAACAAAAAACCAAATTATTGCATGGCAGCGTTACGGTTCTTCTGCACTGCTCTTTTACTTTACCTTGTTGATACCCCCGGTACTTGCAGAGTTATATCCCGGACAAGAAAAGTAGATGGGCGGATAGACAAAGCGGCGACTTTATGCATTCTTTTCAGGGAGCAGAAAAAGGAAAGCATTTATCACTCATTTTAATAATTATTCCGAAATGTCGGTTTTTAAGAAATGAAACGTTTGTTAACTTAAAGAGTGAAATAGGAATAAATAAATAAGCGTTGTAAATTAAGGATATTCTTCAATCATCTTTGTCAAACATCATTTCGATACCTTTTATAATGTGTCTTGCTTTGTCCTTCAGGATTGTCTGTACCCTAAATGAATCATGGAAATAATATAAAAAAAACAATAATTATGCGCAAAGTACAAACCAATGATTTCAAACGTATTATTGATAACTTTGTGCCATCACTGATATATTTTGAAGCGGGTCTGGGAAAAAGTTAATCTTGATTTTACACAAATAATTGATTATTACATCAATGACTACACCATACGTGTACAATTATTTTCTAGAAGTATCTATAATTTATTGGATTTTTTATGTTACTTAACTAAGAGAAAACTATAAGTCCTTGAAAAAGGTTCGAAACGGCAAAATTAAAAATGTTGCAGGTTCATGGACGGTACCGTCAAGTGCAAGTTTCCGTCCATGCCTCCCTAGCATCGGCTTGAACAGAATTCAAAATTTAAACATAAAATGGTAAATTTGTGAATTTAGAAACATTCGCAGATGTGTTCATACGGCGGTTATCATAGAACCTTCGGTGTGATACTTCCATGCAATTCCATCAAAAGCGGCGTTTGGTCCACAAGTAATAGAACGCTTGTGCCCAAAATGAGAAAACAATAGGCGGAACTAAACAAAACAAAGAGGAATTTTGAATGCGGACCAGAAGTTATGAAGCCTGCATATCACAGATAAGTATTCAAAAGACAAAGTTAGACTCAAATGTTTTTTTGGTTGTTTCTTTTTTTTCAAACAAGATTTTAACAACTTAGTTCACCCGGGCACAGGAGAAATATTGCCCAAAGAGTCATGATTGATAACATTTTTTTAGAATATCAAGGCAATGCTACCTGTCAAATATCTAAATGTAGTTTCACCCAAATAATAATTAAATGTGTTTTCCCCTGTGTCCTTTTTGTTGGCCTATTGTTCAATCATTTATTTGTTGTTGTTTTTTAATTCTTTATCAGTTACAAATTATTTCCTATTATTCATTTTTTGTTTTCATTGAATTCCTTATCGGTTACAAATTATTTGTCGTTTTGTTGGTTGGCCTTTCCGTGCTCTGCCTTATGCCCTGTCCTGCTTTTGTTTTGGTTTCCCACTTGGCTCCTGCCGCTGGTTCTTGTTGCTGGGTCGTGTTTGGTTGCGTTCATTGAAAGCCGCCTTTCCTTGTTGATCTTGTTTATCCTGCACAAATATGTATTCACTTATACCTAGGGCGGGGAAAATATTGACCCAAGAGCAATGAATAATACAAGTAGTTTTCTTGTCACATAGAAATGTTACATGCCAAATTTCTAAGCTCTAGGAATCACAAATATACACATTACATCGAAGTTGTTGTTAGCTCACCTGACCGCAAAACGCTCAAGGGTGAGCTTTTGTGATCACTCTGCGTCCGTCGTGCGTCAGTGCGTCGTGCGACCTTCAAAATGGCACAAAACCCTTAAAACCACTCCTCCTTCATCAATGGGCCAATATTGTCATATTAAGCAGGAATATTCCTTGCATAAAACTCTTTAACAATTGTTCAATGATTTCCATTCCATGCTTAATTTTGGTTGCCATGTCAACAATTAGAAACTTTTTAAAATCTACTTGTAAAAAATCGAAAGAGCTTGAGCTTAGGTATTTGTCATGAAGTATCTTGCAGATGTATACCATTTTGTTCAAATAAAAGCCCTAGGGTCAAAATTGGCTTCGCCTGTGTCATTCTTTCTTTGATAATAGTGTAAAACTTCTTCTTGTGAATATCCAAAAGCGCTACAGTTTAGGTATTTGGCATGAAACATTTTCTAGTGGATGTCTACCAAGTTTGTTCAAACAAAAGCCCAAATAATGATAAACAAGATTAACAAGGTAAGGCGGCGTTCAATAAACGCAACCCCCACACGACCCAGCAAAAAGAACCAGCAGGAGGATCCCAAACCCAGCCCAGGGGTTTTCGTTATTTATAGATAGTCAAAACTATATGCATTCAATTCTTGCTTAATAATCTCCTTTAATAAGATAGAGTAAAATTTTGCATTCATAAGAAAATAAAAAAAGATTTGTTTGGTTATCATTTTTTAATTTATGGTTAAACACGATATGAAGAATATATTCATCTAATAAATCAATTAATCCTCCTTAACCAATCATCTTACAATAAACTATATATAGCAAGAAAATCTCACTGCAAATGAAAATACAATAATTTACTGTGGTGTATGCAGGAATACACATCAGTTATTGCAAAGCTCTAGTTACCTGTAAGTTGTAGTTATCCTTTTATTATCTACATTGTGTTACTTCTGTAAATGTAATTGCAACTGCAGTAACGTCCTATTTTGTTAAGACCATGAAACACAACTTTTTTATGGTTTTATAAGCTCACGAGAAATGTGTCTGTAGCATTCTTAGGTAGTCTTTTATCAAGTTTGCTCATATTAATTTGATTTGCCTCGTTTAAGCTTTAGCTTAAATGCCCCAGGTCATGGCATTTCTTCAACTTTTTGTTAAAAAATATTCTATACTCAAATTTAATATTAGAAAATGTTGACAATGGATAATTTCCATCACTGAAAAGCAGCTGTTTCTGGTGAGCGACTCAGTGCCATCATTGCCCCCTTTCATCATAAATTTTATGCTCATATGACCTCCTCTGTGGACCTCTACAATTTTACCTCAGGTCACAATGGCCCTGCACTGGGGAACATTGATTTTCCCTTTGTGTATATGGTATAAACTTTTTTAAAAATCTCTAAATAAACAGAAGATAAAAATAAGTTTCCATATCATCCATTGACTTCATAGTAGCCTTCCATAGCAAGCATTATCTTATCTATCATTGAATTTCACAGCAGGCACTGACTCCGAAGGAAACTATTTATTTTGTAAAGCAACCAGTGCCTTCTTATGTAACTGCTGTTTAAGATTTTCAAAAGCAACAAGTAATGGTTTAACATGTGCACTATTTGTCTATTTCAGATAAAAATATGAACTTTGTGATATTAGATTGTACTTCTGCTTTTATTCATAGTTTACTTGTTCCTTGTCATGATGAGAATTTATATTCAGGTGAGCAAGATAAAGGCCGTCATGGCCCTCTTGTTTCCAACAAAGTCTATATAAATCAAGGCGACCTTTGCGCAGTTTTGACCTTTCTCAGATCAATTTAAAGGTCACACTTTATCTTTTTGGTATCAAATTTAATTTTTTGTGTCCACTGTGTATCTTTTGAACAGAGAGAAAGAAATTAAAAAATTTTGGCAGAAATATAGTTTAAAATGTGCCACGGGTTTTGCCTTCTTCCGATCGAAATGTGCCCCTTCTAGGGGATTAATGGACCTAAACAGACTTTTAGAAGAGTCCGATCTGTATCTTTCGAACCAGTGGAAGGAAAGTTAAACAATTTGGCTGCAATATTAAACATAATAAGACGAATTGTAGAGTGCAGATTTGAAACTCCTCAGGTCAATTGTGATAAACATGATCGACAAGGAAAGGCGGCGTTCAATGAACGCAGCCCCAACCCGGCCCTGCAACAAGAGTCATCGGCAAGGAGCCCAGGAGGACCCCAAAGAAAAATAGGACAGGGCACAAGGCAGAGCACGGACAGGCAAATAATTAGTAACTGATTAGGAACTAAAAGAAAACAAATAAATGATTAAATATTAGGCCCATAAAGTCAAAGTTCTGGAAACAAAGTGAAACTAAGTCATTTTGTATAAATTTTAAAGTTGTGTGTTATCTCCGATTTTAGGAAATTAAATATATTTTGAAGAAATATTGATATTATGGAGACAATGTGCATAGCGCAGGTTTGGGCTTTTTGGGTCAAGCTAAAGGTCACAGTGACTCATTTAAAATACTTATATAAGTGTATATATTTTAAAGGGTGATTACAATGTACAAATTTATTTACATGTTTCCTGTTCATATATATTGATATGTATGTTACGTCAATTTATTCCCCAAAGTCTATCATTTATAGTGTTTTTTATCAACCTTTATATATTTAGATTTTTTCTGTTAAGATTATAATTATTGAGGAGATCTTTTGTTTGTGTCATTTAATTATTTTAAAGACATTCTGATTAGTTAAAAGTGATGTTATTTAATATATATATAGTTACGTTAATTCACTGAATAACAATAAGTTGTAAATGATACATGTAGACTGTTACAATTTGAAGGCAATTAATCAAAAGTTCTGACATGAATGATGCCTTGAGTACTGCCGGTTATTAATTCACAATGCTACCTCTGTTTTCAACAATTTGTTGACAGTTTTGCTCTAATTGAAAGAGTGATATTGGTAAAAGGGCTGATATAAAGTTTCTGCGCCTGTTTTATCATACATATAAATGTTCAAAGGAAGACGAATTAATATAATAAGGTGCAGAAAGTGCAGAAAATCCTCACTGCATTTCGGAATATTTGAATATTTTATGTCTTTAAATAAACGGTGGTATTAAGAACACAGTTTCATATCCCCAGAGTTAAAAATAAGATATTTTGCAAGAAGCATTGCCTTGTTGACCTGTAAAAAGTTATATAAATCATGCTCCTGTGGGTTAATATTGGCCCTTTCCCAGGGGTCACATATATTAGAAAGTTTATATTCATGTATTTCTTGTGTAAAGCTACAAAGTCCAGATCTAACTTAGTTTGCATGTATAGAAGAACTCTGCAAAAATTCCGAACATCATTTCACTGATATTAAAAAATGGCTTGGTTTAGAGGAGTGTAGGTCTCATACTATTTTTACATGTACACATAGTATAATTGTCTTAAAAGTCTTATCCTCCAACGTACAATGTATATAGATTTTTAGCTCACCTGAGCTAGCTCATGGTGAACTTTTAGGATCGATGAATGTCCGTCTACACTTGTTCGATAACATTCTAGCAGTCACATTTCTGCCTCAATCATCATCAAACTTTGTCAGGATGCTTTACTAGGTAATTGCTCAATTGAGTTCGAACATGGGTCATTTCGGATGAAAAACTAGGTCACAGGAGTATAAAATAGAAAAACTTTGTTAACACTCTAGTGGTCACATTTTTTACTCGATCATCATCAAATTTGGTCAGGAAGCTTGTCTAGGTTTTTGCTCGGATGAATTCGAACATGTGTCATCTCAAAAGAAAAACTAGGTCACATGAGCAAAAAATAGAAAAAACCGTGAGAACACTCAATTGGTCACATTTTTTGTAAAATTATTATCAAATTTGGTCAGGATGCTTGTCTAAGTTATTGCTCAGATGCCTTCTTACATGAGTCATCTCGAATGAAAAACCAGGTCACAGGAGCTAAAAATAGAAAAAGTCTTTGTTTTAATGATTTCTAGGTCAAATTCGAATGTGGATTATCTTGGGTCAAAAACTAGGTCACACGGCCCAAATATGGAAAAAAAACTTGTTAACACTTTAGTGGTCACATTTTTGACTCAATTGTCATCAAACTTGCAAAAGATGCTTGTCTAGGTAATTGCTCGGATAACTTTGAACATTGGTCATCTCAAATGAAAAACTAGGTCACAGGAGCTAAAAATAGAAAAATCTTGTTAACACTCTAGTGGCCACTGTTTTTATCCAAATATCCTTGAAATTGGTCTGAAAGTATGATTTGATGATTTCTTGGTCAAGTACAAATATGGGTTACCTGTGATCAAAAACTAGGTCAAACTGCTCAAATATGGATAATTCTTGTTAACACTTGGTCACATTTTTGGCACACATGTCATGAAATTTGGTCAAAATGCTTGTCTTAGTTATATTTTGTATGAGTTCGATGGTTCAGGTGAGCGATCTAGGGCCCTCCCGTTAACATGCATCATCACTCGTTGGGGGGATTTTGCATGTTTTCAGTATCCCTCGTGTACAGACTCAATCAAACCGAGTTTGCAGTTCTCTTGTAATTTTGTTATGATTAATGCTTCTGAGGGATCACTTTGTTTCAAGATTTTTAAATCATTGCATTATCAGTTTTGTACATATAATGAACAAAAGATGGATGTGTGTGTGTGGATGTTGATCTTATATATGTAACGGGAGGTAATAAGAAAAAGAAGAACATTATTTGTGAACGTAGAAATTTTGATTTTTAATTAATTTTTAGAAAAAATATTTTGTACTTTTGAATTCCTGGAATAATATTATTTTTATGTTTCTTTGAATTTCTATTGTTTAAAAAACAACATTTTTGTCGTTTTCAGTCGGTGAATATACCCATTGACATTTTCATGGTGGTAAATGCTTCCAAATTTAAGGGCATAATTGGTGACATTACTTGGTCTGTACTCAAAAGCTGTAGCATATATAATTATCTCTAAGTACTCATTTGACAAGATAGATTTTTTGTAATTGATAATTTAAATAAATCATGTTCCAGACAAATATTATCAATAGGTCTCTTCTCTACATTATTTAAAAATTATTTCTGATTACTTTTAATTACTTAAAATAAATTGCATTTGGTGTATATTGTCACGCATATGTGCTCTCGACAATTTTGCCGTGTTGAAATTTTTTAGGTTTTTTTTCTCTATTTCAGATATAATCAGAAGATCTAATTTTCTCAGGATGAGTATCTATAACTAATGCTTCAACTTCTTTATTTTGATTAAATTTGTTGTCTTTAAAAGTGATCTCAGGAAACAGGTTTTAGGAACGGGCAGACAGACGAGCCAGCAGACACTCTGAGGATAAATCTTTATGGACGCTAGATTTATAACCTTTGAGTAAAAATTATAGCTCATAGAAAAAAAACTAAGTTCAAGGGTGATTCTGGAAATAGTCGAGATAGAGTATTGAACCTTCTCCAACATGATTTGAGCAAAATAAAAAGACACATTTATATGAAGTTTGAAGTCGGTACATCAATAAATAAAGAAGTTATAAAAAATATCTACTTTTTTCATGAAAATTCTTATTCAAGGGGATACTTCTGATAATTTTTGTGCTAAATAAATAAAGAACTTAGTAAAAAAAAACTGTAAAAACTTGAATCAGAAATCTTGACCTGGTTGCCGACGCTCTGTGACGACGGCTCTCGATATACTCCCTACAGTTAAGATTAAAATGATGTGTATAATTTCCATACTGTCATATGTCCGTATTTTAAGTTCGTTATTTTTAGTTATCACAAATATTGTTCCATTTGCCATTTTTTAAGCTAATTATTGCCATAGCATCAACATTTTTCAACATAGGAAGAAAAGAAAAAGACTGCTGGATAGTTATATTTCTGGATCCAGTAAATATGTTAAATTAGCCATATTTTTCTTCTATTTGTTGCCATAGCAACCAAAGTTTTCAACACTTGGAAAAAAAGTGCATACTCTCGATACTGCCATCTAGCCATATATCAAGTCTAAATTAAAAAATATTTTCAGAACTTTTGCGTTATCGCGGGATCCAGTTTTGTGGACAGACAGACGGACGGAGGGTAAACCGTGGTACTTATAAGTGAGGATATGTTTGTTTGGCAGACTTTTTTTATTTTACAGGATTTAAATGGAATAACCTTCATACCTGAGAAAGAGTGGTTGACTAGAGACGAGCTGCAACAAATGCTGCCGGGTCAAGCATGTTAGCTTGACTTTTATATCTGATTTTTGTACCTAAAAGAAACTTTATATTATATCCAGCATAAGTTAAATTTAGAACATTAATTGGAATTAAAGTAACCTTTTCTCATATTGGCGATATCACGACAAGATCGCTTTTATATGTATGACTTCAGTGTTGTTATATTTTGCTGGTCCTTTAGGATTATTGATGCCAGTACTTTTAAGTGTTAAGAATTGAGTACCGCTCAAACCGGTGTAAGGGGCGTGAGGTTTATTGCACTTATTTATCATCCCTCATGTACAAACTAAATCAAATCGAGTCTGCAGTTTTCACGTAGCTTTGTTGTGATTAATGTTTTTGATGGATCACTTTGTTTTCAGATTTTAAATATTTTTAGATTGGATATAAACCTTTTCTTATTTTAATAACATGTATAAAACTCAACTTAGGAGTACCTTTTCGGGCACTCCCGGATCCCATTTACACTTACGTTTCCTTTGACAAGTTCCTTTGAAGTATCTTATATCGTATGGATTGTGTAAATGCCGATTTTCCGACTGTTCACCAATTTAAAATTTAAACCCCAGTCACACTAGAGCTTACGATTACTTGCGACCACCAGCGACTTGTAAAACTGACGATCATCAGCGATTGTCTGCGACCAAAACCATTTTTGCACAGATAAATTTACGTTTGCGAGTATCGTAAGACAAGTCATCATTGACAATCGTACGACAGGTCATAAGTAAACGTACGATGGTCTCAAGATTGCCTGGGATTACTTACGACTACCCGTGTCATAACCTACAACTTGTCGTACGACCATCACACGATTACTAAAGACTACTTAAGATTATCAGTGACTAGTGGCAATTTGTAAAGACTGTCGTAAGATTGTCGCACTTCCGAATGACCATCGTACGACAGCCTAAAGACCTTATAAGATCACTAGCGACCTGTTTGATCGCAAGGAGGTTTTTGTGCAAGCTCAAAAACCTCTCAACGACTGAAATTGGTCGTGGGACCTAAAGAAGATAATCTGCGACTGCCAAAGATCACCGATGACCGTCGTAAGACGTTTTAAAGATTGTCCGCTACCAGAGGTCACTAGTGATCGTGAACTGGTCTTCACTGATCGTAAGCTCTAGTGTGACTGGGGCTTTAGTCTAAGAATAAATATTTGTAAAACATTTATTTTTCTATCTTTTAAAAAAGTAGTATTTTTTATCTAACGACACAGAGGAAATATCTTAAACTTAAACGATTTTTCGACAGAATTTGTTATTATCTTCGTAAAACGCTATTCCAATATAGGAACCAGTCATTTATGAAAAGCAATCATTTACCAACATTTGTCTTTTTGAGTTGTTGTCTCAAAACCTTTTGAAATGAACAAATATAATATTGATAAGAAAATTTAAGGAAGTATGCGACATAAGGTGTACAGTGAATAAAGAATTGAAGCCCGAAAAGTTTATATTGTTTCAGTTTTAGAACTTACTTCACATTAAGGTCAAATAACTCGCGCGACACAAAGAAATGATTGTATTTTATTTCATGTTTTCCAGTGTTTTATTGTAATATATCAGATGATTATATTCCGATAAACCACTAGTGAAATTTATGAAATATAATTTTCACTGTAGCCGAACTATATCTGAATGCGGATGAAAAGAAAATCATAACTAAATGGAATAACGGGCAGAAATAAATGCCGTCATGCGTACATTTTGCTTCTTTAGGAAAAGAAAGTCGATGTCACCATACATCATGTTAAAAACGTAACATAGTAAGAGGAATTTAACAGAACTATATTTCAAAATTGATGATGTGACGTCATGATGTGATGACGTAAAAAAGGAGAACGCGCGACGTTACGCGGCAAAATCAGTAAAAAATACTTAAAATCACTTACAAATCATGAAATAAAAAGAAAATGTATTTGTTTACCATATAAGATTGAAATATATTTCATTCGTGAACACCAGCTTTTATATTTTTACTCAAGGCTACGCCACTCGTGAAATTATTACATCTGGTGTTCACTCAGTGAAATCATATTTCAATCTTACATGCAAAACAAACAAATATCCTCTATATCTATCGGAAATGAACTGTTATATTATATCTATAAAAACAGCGGATAGCCGTTTCTTATAATTAAGACAGCTTTATTTTTTATTCTAAACATTTTTCAATGTCACCAGTTGGTCAATCACTATTATTTCAGTTAATCTTTTAAAATATAAAATTCAACTCTTCTTAATGTAATTTTAAAATAACATTTCGTTTTGTTTGTAGCATACAATCAAAGAACAGATAACTCATACTTTAATAAGTGGAACACAGAAAATGACTTCTATTTAGTTTTGCCCATTGTTTTACTTGGAGACCATACGCCGCTTTCATGTAATTGCACCTAGTGTCACCTTGAAGGTTTCATGAAAACCGCCACATGAACACATCTGCGAAAGGTTAAAATTCCGAGTTCTACCAGATGTTATTAAATGTTAAATAATGCTTTAGCCGGTGCGTTGGCGGAAACATGAACAGGCTCAATTAACAGAGCCTTCAACATTTCTATTTTTGTTTTGTGCGTTCTTTGGGGATTCTTTATTACTCTTTTTTACGGTAAAGGTAAAAAACACAATTACCTCATTAACGTCCGCTCCTTCATTTCTTGTACCCTATGCAAAAGAATAAATGAAAATTGTAAATGGGTTTTCTATATATGATGCTGACAAATAACATGTGAGAAAATACAAAACTATCGGTCTGATTATTGTTTTTTCTATTATTTAGTTCAGCATAGATTCAAAATCAAAATAAGTCTAATTTGTATTCAAATATAATATCAAACAGTTAAAACCACGTGCACATTTTACATCAAAGATAACTTTTGTTACAATTTTAAATGAGCTATCAATATATACATGTATGTTAAATCTGCTTTAGTTTGTTAAAGACGTTTCCGGTAGTTTTTTGTGCGCATCGTTATGCGCTTCCAAGAAAGGTTATCACGGATAATTACTCTACAAAAAGAAGGTTAAGTTGAATAGTACTCGGATAAGTGTTTAAATTTCGGCTATAAGCAAATAATGAGTAAATAATACAAAATATATATTTATAGATGTTCAAGAGGAGATCGGTTCAAACGAATAAGAGGTCGTTTAGACAACATCAGATTAAGGATTTCTCCTAGCATTAGTACGGCAGCATTGATGATGATTCTGCCTGCGTTACCCCACCCACTTGTGGTATAGTGACGAATTTGCGTCACCGCTTGTTTACTGTCCGACAACTGGGCAAAGAAGTTTAAAATGATATATTTCAAAAGTGTTGAATAAAAAACAAAAATAATATATAAGAAATGTTCCGAATTTCATTATTTATTTTCTTTGTAAATTTCTCGATACTGGCTTACTGTTCGGGTATGCTAGTCAAGTGAAAATATAATATGTCCCTATATAACCTGTTTTAAAAACATATTCAGTATCATTTACTTTATATAACATCAAAACAAAAAGATTTTTTTATTTCATCATGTTTTTGATGTATATATGACAATACATTTAGTATAACACTGATATTTTTTAAGAAAGCTTGGTAATTTTGACAGTTGGCATATGCGGTAACCATGGAAACTGCCCGTTTACAAAAAAACTAACACGTCAACATATATTTTTTTTCTACTTTTGAATTTACCATGAAATTTTATTTGATATTTCAAAAAAATAGAAAATTCTATGAAAGAAATTTCTTGATAGCTTTGATTTTTTTACGAATTCATGTTTATTTTTCTCATTTTTTGTTTAGTTAAAAAGCATGAATTAAAAACTCATTTTTTAGAGAAATATGTTCCAATTTTCGTTTGTTTAATACAGAACCCGACGATAAAGCAAGCTTTGTATCAAAGTATGTTATTTATTAATTGTGTGTGTAATAGGCTGTCTTATACATTTTTTAATACTGTTTGGCTATATTGACAATTTTGAGATATTCAGTTACCATGGAAACTGCCATTTTTCAAAATATCCAATACGCCAACATATATTTTTCTTTTTATTTTTGACTTTGTCATTAAATTTTACACAACATAAAAAAAAATTAGAAAATCCTATGAATGAAAATTTTCAATATTTTTAATTATTCACAGAATTCATGTTTATTTTTCTCATTTTTTGTTCGGTTGAGGAACATGGAAAACTCATTTTTTAAAGAAATATGTTCAGATTATAATTTGTTTCATACAGAATCATTAGATAAGGTTATCTTTGCATAAAACAATGCTTGTTGTGTGAATTTAGCTATCTTATAAATTGTCTATTTGTTATAACACAGTTTGGCTATTTTGACAGTTTTGAGATGTACCGTTACCATGGAAACTGCCATTTTACAAGAAATCCAACACGTCAACATATATTTTTCTTTTTATTTTTTGAATTCGCCATTAAATTTTACTCATCATACAAAAAATTTAGAAAATTCTATGAAAGGATTAAATTTTCATAAAACTGTAGAAAATGTCTTTAAATGGACTTTGAACAAACAATAGTAAGGCAAAAAATGTAAAAACTACTCATATGTTTGACAACTCATTTTACGTTTAATTCATATATTAAGTTAAAGCACTATCTTATGATCTAGAAGCTGTATATTTTCTATAGCTTCTATTGCAGATGTCTAACCTGCTTTATCACGAAATGAAATTTAAGAAAAAATAACTAAACAAATGTAAAATTTCATCAGACTGTGTATTAACTTGTTTAATTGCACTGATATGATAAAAGTTTTCAAACGCTGGTTGAAATATTGGACATACTAGGTCGGGTTTTCAAAGCATTGTCACTGTCTTACATTTTTTAAGATGACTACATGTAGCTTAATAATGATCTAAGCGCAAATTCAAGGGCAGATAAATGTGTGACCCTTACATTTTCACTTAAAATGTTTGAATATTTGAGTTATTATATTCTTAGAAATACTGTTGCACAGTTTCTCTTATGCTTACAATTTTATTTAAAAAAAATAGCATACACTTTTGAAATTATCTTTAAAAAAATATGCTAGATTTTCATCACTTTTTAAATGAAAGGGGTGCAGTCCAATTATCTTTCATTGAAACATTAATTTATTCCGGAATCAACAATGAACTTATCAACAACGAGCTTGAAGAAGGAATTAAAGTTTGGACAGTTTGACAGCCACTTATTAATGTGTTTGTAAACATTGAAAGTTTCATTTTCACTATATTACTCATATAATTTTGTATCATTCTTCGTTTTAAACGATATACTTAGCCGACTGTATTTTGTACGGGTTTATGACAACATTTTATCTGATGCCAAATTTGGCTTTAGAAATAAATATAGTACTGTAGATCCTGTTTTTATTTTAAACGCATTAATTAAAAGCAACTTCTGAATAAAAATAAACTGTACTGTTGTTTTGTAGATTATAAAAAGCTTATGACTCTATCGAGAGAAGAAAGCTATCATGGTATAAATTTATAAAACTAGGAATAAATGGTAAATTTTTTTCGGTATTAAGATCAATGTACAGCGAAGTGAAACTTTGTGTAAAACTTTAAGGGAGCCTAACTGAATTTTTCAATAGTAATTTAGGTTTGTTCCCAGGAGAAATAACTTCGCCGATTATCTTCTCTCTATTTCTAAATGATATAGAACTGCAATTACAGGAAAATATTGACGCTGGAATAAATGTTGATCAAATTGCGATATATTTGCTCCTATTCGCTGATGACGCGGAAATCGTCTCCGAAACAAACACTGGGTTACAGAAATCACTAGATAGTTTACTTTCTTATTGTTGTAAATAGAACCTTACAGTTAACATAGAAAAAACTAAAGTTGTAGTTTTTAGGAAAGGTGGAAAGTTAAGGAAAACAGCAAATGGTATTATAATAATCATGAAATAGTAATAGTCAAGTCTTTTAATCATCTTGGGGTTGTATTCTCCAGTCGACCGTCACTACAATATTCTGCGTGACGAACGAAAATGTACATTATGTAATTTAAAAGATCTAGAGGACGAATTTCACTTTGTTTTAAATGTACAGCTTATGTCGATTTAAGAAGGCTTTATATACTCAGGTATTATTATACCCACACAAATAAAATTAAGTTTATATCATTAATGCAAAGTAGTAATAAGAACTTTGTACAAAAAAAAACATAAACGAAAGCAACCGAAACAACGTATCAAATCATATATCACAAATACAAATATATAAACAATATTATTTATAATGTAAAACAATATAATTATTCTCAAACGTAACATATATTTATTAATATTGAAAGAAAGGAAAGTAACTGGCAGCTTGTTGAATTGACAAATAAACTGTACAAACTGATAAAAACATTTGTTTTGAATGAAAATACTTTGTCGACGTAAAAGAGAGTTAAAAATTCAACATTGTACTGAAATATTGAAAATAAACTGTGACAGAAACAGAGTTCATAACTGTACAAACTACTGTTCCAGAATAATGAGGAAAAATATGTGAAATAACTTTGAGCTAGAATATGACAAGAATAAAAAATATTGAAATAAAGTGAAAAGGTTTCGAAGTAAATAGACTTTGGATCATATGTGAATAAAGTGAAGGGAGATTTTCAAAAACACGGAAAGTCGATTCGAATTTTTGTATTGCATTTTAAGGAGCTTATGAAAGAATCAGAAAGAGAATAAATTTTGAAAAATAAAGAGCATAGCGAAGGAAACGAAAAGGTAATTTCGAATAAGAGAGTGAAAGAAGAAATATGTTGTCAAAGGAAAGGAAATCGAAATTTCGAATTTTGAAATTGAAAAGAAAAAAGGTTTTGAAAACTTTGAAGTGAATTCAAAAAATCAAATGTAGTGAAAAGGGATAGTAAATTGAACGAAAATGGGAAATTTTAAAAATTAAAGGAAGTGAAGTAAAATGTGGCTGTTTGACAATCAAATAAAGATAGTAATAATCAAAAGAATAAAAAAGAGTAAGTGAAACAAAGTTAAAATCTTGAATTGGATAGTTAAATATACAAAGTTTGTGAAAACTCGGGAAGTGAATTTAAAAGGTAATAGAGAAAAGAGCGATAAGTAAAATCTTTAAATTATCAAGAGAAGTGGAAAGAAATTTTGAAAAACACAAAGAGAGAATAAGAAATCATAAAGTGAAAAAGATAAAAGGTTGCGAAAAATACATATTGGAATTATGAAATAAAAGTAAAAAAGATTGTGAACGACACGAGAGAAAATAAGAAATTATTTAGTAAGTGGGAAAGCAAGTTGCGAAAGACAAAGAAAGTAATTCGCTACTAATTTACCGAGTGAAATGAAACCAGCATAGAAACATATAATTGCTAAACCTTGAAAGTAGTTGAGTTGAACTAATAAATAGTATTAAGTGAAACCTAAATAGAGAAATTAAGGACAATCACATAATCTGAAGGAAATTTACAAAAAACAACCCTTCTTAAGTAGAAAAGGAGGAACTTAAAAACAATTACAAGAACTTGAGCAACTGTAAAAGAAAAGGCAGTCAAACCTTTATGACATCTCGAAGGGGAGCGCCAGATATTGTAGTCACTAATGTACTTGCATTTACATCGAATGGAAATCAACGGTATGTTCTAAATATATCTAGATTATCAGTTTAGACATTTAAAAGAGATGCTTATCAATACATAGAAATGAAAATCCTCATACTCTTGATAAGATAAGATCTGATAAAAGTCAGCGGCAGAAAGAAGAGATCGTTTGGATGGAGAAAAAGATCATTCAAATAGTTAGTTTTGATACAGTAATTAAACATGAAGGAGATGAGAATTGGCTTAAAACATGAAAGGTATATCAAATACAAACCTTTGAAAAAGAGCAAATTAACAAGCGGATATAAACAACCAAAGGAACAACAACAGAACCAGAGTATAGAGATGAGGAAAATCATAGTTTGCTAATGAAAAGATGAAGAAACAGACGTGTTTCAAGTTAAGAAATAGAAGACAGAGGTTTAATTACTGAACTATGAAAGAAAGGGAAGAGTTTGATAACACTTTGAATTGAGGAGCAGAAAATTAACATGAAAATGAATTGTAATATTATAAGGAAATGATTGATTCAAAGACGGAAAGATTGCATCTTATTAGCGATACATTGGAAAAGGACAATGTAGAACGTAAAATGAAAAATGATTTCACTGAAACTCTCAAGAAGATATATGAAAATGAGAAGAAGATTGACGACTTTTGAAAATAGGAAAAGAGAGTTGGAACAGAAAGACTATTTGCTGGAAAAGAAAAAAAACTTACTGAAAGAAAGTGGCTAAGACGACAGAAAAACAGAAAGAGTTCAACAAAAATATGAATCAAATATTCACAATATGATGAGTGATTACTTAGAGGAAGGAATTTATACTCTTTTTTTTGTTTGGATTTTTACGGCACGTCAACACATAACTGGCCATATCGTGCCTAATGCTATAATGGGCTTAAAATTTTATGTAAAACTTTGTAAATGACAATAAAAATGAGCCAATTAGATCCTAGAATACAAGTATATCTCTTTCAAATAATCAATGATGGTTTTGATGGAATTGTATTAAAGAGTTCTTTGAGTGAATTTACAGAATAAAATCTACTACGGGTCTGTGAAAATCATGACATTCAAAAAGAAAATGCTTGACAGTAAAATTTTCATTACAACCTACCCAGAAAGGGGCATTGTCATTCACGAGGAGATAAGAGTGGGTAATTTGAGTGTGTCCAATTTGGCATCGATGAAGAACTGTTTGATCATGGCGGTTTGACAGAGATAGAGATGGTGACACATCAAGAGATGGGTTTATATCGTGAAGTTTATTAAAAACGGCATTGTCCCAATTTGCTTTCCATTCAGATGACACAAGCAGGTAACAATAAGTCAGTTTTTTGAAAATTTAATGATTGTTTAGCTAAAGCACCTACTTTTCATTTCCTCGTATACCTACTTGGAATCCAATATAATTTAACAGATTTTGTACTTTATGAAATCGTAAAAGAAGTTTCTTTATCATGATATTGTCGAATTTTTTATTTTCAATGGATAATAAATCAGAAAGCGAGTCAGAAAATAGCACAAATTTATCATGGGTATGCTGTTCTATGTATGACAATGCTTAATCTATAGCTTATGCTTCAGCAGTAAAAATTGATGCATTATCTGGTAACCTCATACTAAATGTGAAATTATTTTCAAACACAGCCGCACCAACCTTGCAACCTTCTTTTGAACCAGCCTTATAGATATGTATAGAATCTTCATGTTCTTCCTTAATCGCTAGAAACTTCTCTTTGAAATGTTCAGGTGAATTTGATGACTTTTTTATATATGAAAGGTTAATATTTATTTTTGGGGAATTATAAGTCCAACGTGGAACATCTTCATCGTCATTTTGAAGGATACTGTCTGGATTAATTTAAAGTTTATCTCAATCATCTTTTAAACGAAGGCCTAATGGTTTAACTTCCTTTGGTTTGTTAACATATTTTTCAGTATAGCTTGGTTTGAAAATAATATTTTTAGCTGGATTTTTGCTATATGATGAAATTCTAGTTGCATATTGAAGTGATATATTTTCGACGAAGATGAAGCGATGGTTCCCCAGCTTCCGCATATAGACTTTCTACAGGTGATGTGCGAAAAGCACCTTAAGTTTAACGTAAACCCTGGTGATGTATGGTATCTAGGATTTGAAGATATTATTTTCTTGCAGATCCATATACTACAGAACCATAATCTAATTTTGATCGGATAAGACTTCAGTATTATTTCAGTAATTATGAACAATTTGTACTTGATAAACCCTTAAGTAAATTTAAAGCTTTTAGGCATTTAGTTTTTAAATGTTTAATATGTGGTATAAAAGAAAGTTTTTTATCAAATAAATTTAGGAATTCATAAATTACCAAGGCAAAGTAGTAATGATATACGTACGTTTGGAGAAAAGCTAATCATCAGCCAATTTTCAGATCCAAAACCAAGAATAAAATCTTCGTTCGAGGACTGGAACAGAGAAATTGAAAGAACTATCGCAACAGAATTGTAGTAAGATCATGTAGTTGATCAAGGTTTTCGATAGTCGTGAAGAGGCGAAAAAAGTGCTCATAAATCTAAGTTCTGTGTCGATCTTTTAGTCAGCACATCAAAATTAACTGATTTATTTAGTAACAGAAAAAACCGAGGAATCAGTAGCAGAGTGGGGTCTTCCTCTAGAAGAAATTCTACTGTTACCATCAACAAAATGGTCCATCCATGATACTTGAAAAAGAACGGAAAGAAATCAGCGACCCATTTGAAGAATTAAGACAAAAAGCTATTGCTGAGGTGAATTATTTAAGACATTATTAAACAACTAATGAAGAAAATGAAAGACTTCGAAAAGAATTAGAGAAGGTAAAGCAAGTAAAAGAAAAACCTTGTAAATACTAATACCAATACCGTTTGGACGTAAATGAGAGTAAAAATTTAAAAGGACTAATAATTACCACAATATTGGTGAAGGAAATTGGTTCTGATACAAAACCGATACTATGGAAGTTTTGGACAAAACCGAAAGAATGATATGGAAAATAATTCCAGAAAAGAAACAAATGAAAAAGATCAGAAAAACAGCCCGATGCAGGCATAAAAATGTTTAAGAGTGATAAAAGCTTGATTGTCCCGATTGAATGGCAAATGAGAGGCAGAAACGAAACGCCAGAACAAGCTAACAAACATATTTAAAAGATAAGTAGAATGTCCAAGTGAGTCTATTATAAAGGTGAATGATGTAAACGCAAATTGTTATTATGACACGGGATCAATGTTCTACAACACTTTAGACAGGAAACCAGAATGGCATCGAATTACGGAATTTATAATAAACATAACTGATTGAAATTCATTACTATTTTATAGATTCATTGAATCTTCTTGCAAAAAATAACTGGCTTATCGGACATGGCTTTAAATATTCCACTTTTAGAGATTTCGATTACAGAGTACAATTGGATGTTCCGATAATTATTTGCACTATTGTTTTAAGATTCCTCTCTAAAGAATCGTCTCATGAATTACTTCAACAACCTAAGAGGATCGCCATTTGCAATCTTGTTAGCTTACCTGTACGAGTAGTTGGCAAAGTAAGAAAAATAAAGTAAATAGAACCCTTCAAGGCGAAAGTTATATCAGGTTTTTTAGTCATATATTCGACTTAAATACTGTTATCACAGAAACACCTGGAGAATCCTCATCAAAAAATGGTATATTCCAAGAGTTGCTGAAATAAATGGATCCGGAAACAGATAAACAAGAGCCGGTTGAACCGGATGATGCTCCCCGAATAGGTTGTGCACAAAGGAAAGTTTACCTCTTGTAGTGTCAAATTTATGTCACGGACAATCAAAGTGTGTTAATGAACCAAGGCCAATAAATTAAAATTAGGCAAATAAAAGTTATGGTTCTTTTGTAATGCACATCTACCATTTCAGATCTGTCTACCTACAAAGAGTCGTGTCATATATATAATACTTTAAGAAATAAGTCTTGAACAATGTTTAAAGTGTAGAAATGAACACAGGGCAATATCTCAAAAATTAAGCAAGGAAGAGTTAAAATTCTTTTGCAGAGCACTTTTATTTAATAAGATCAATTTACTTACACAGTTTCATGTTGATACCTCTTATGGTTTGTCCCCGACAAAGTTCAAATTGAAAAAATTAACAAATGGCAATAACACCAAAATTACAAAATAATGCAAGGCAGAGTTATGGTTGCACTGCACATAATCCCAATAAGATCTATCTACCTATAAGGTTTCATGATGATATCTCTTTTAGTTTACGAGTTATGTCCCATACAAAGTTCAAAGTGTAAACATGAACATCAAAATAAGGTAATACAGAGTTATGGATCTTTTGCACTGCACTTTTACCCAATGAGATTTATTTACCTACAATATTTCATGTTGATATTTTATTTTATTGTTTACGAGTTATGTCCTGGCCAAAGTTCAAACTGTAGAAGTGAAAAGGGGCAATAATTCCAAAAAAAGGAAAGGCAGGGTTGTGGTTCTTTTGCACTGCACTGCAATTCAATGAGATCTATCTACCTACAAAGTTCCATGTTGATATCTCTTGTAGTTTCAGGGAAATGTCCCGGGCAAAGATCAAAGTGTGAAAAATGAACAAAGGGCGATAACTCTAATATTAGGCAAGACAGAGTTACGGTTCTTTTGCACTGCACTGCTACAAAATTAGATCTATCTACCTACAAAGATTCATGCCGATAAATATTACAGTTATGTCCCAGACAAAGTTCACGTATAAAAATGAACAAAGAGTAATAACTCCAAAATTCAGCAGGACAGAATTATGGTTCTTTTTCAATGCACTTCTACTCAATGAGATCTATCTGCCTACACAATTTCATGTTAAAACCTCTTGTTTAAAAGTTATATCCTAGACAAGAAAAGCGAATTGACGGACTGACGTTCCATTTATAATAAATGGACTAATGGGGCGTGTCTTATTCAGGATCTATCAAAAGAATGCTTATAGTATGATATGCATAATCTTTAAGCTGCCCGGTTTAGAATATACATCAATCTTTTCTTATGTTTTAATCAGACACCTCTGATTTATTTTCTTACAAAATTTAAAATTACGTTCCTATGTTTGCTTTTGGCTGTCATTTCTTGATTTCGTACTGTCGCAGTTGAAGGTGCGACATTGCAAAGGAGCAACAGAACGTGTTATATACATGTATATGTACATGTTTTCGTTTTTTGTTGCGGCATTGGTGGGACATACAGGTAACAAGATGACGAATCCAAAATTTTGCGTTTGGCGCCAGCATGCAATAACGACAAAACGAAAAGTAGGTGCGACAGAATTAAGATAATAATCCTGTTCTGTATCTCTTTCGCGTTGTTATGCCTTCAACCGCGACAAACCGACAGTAACTTATTAGTTCATCATCATTTGGCTAAAATAAATATATTTTTATTTACATGTTTTATACGGACGGATGCATACAAACAATAATAAAATTGCGAACCTTGGAATATGAGACAAGTTATAAAACATTGAATGTTAATGAAAAATATGTATGGTTATAATTGGTAAGTTTAAATGTGTTGCGCTCGTTTTGGAAGGATTTTTGACAATATGACCTAGTTTTACCAGAATTTAACCATTTACAGATAAATTTTAATTCAAGTCCAGTTAAAAGTTAAAAAATAGATAAGAAACAAAGGGAAACTGACAATTTTGAAAAGCAACATACATAAATGAATTTAATACTTTGGAACATAGCATGATTTTTCAAAATGCCCAAAGAATGTTGCAATATTTGACGTTTTTTCGCACTTTCAAGATCATACTTTGAAGAAAATAGATATTAAATATATAATATTCATATACATACACGGAAATAATTATTTAAAAAAAAATTCGCCCGTAAACAAACTTACAGGCAAGTTTAAAAATCACATGTATTAACCATTTATCCGACCCTGGTAACGTACTGGTTATAATATTGCGACACAGGGTGTTAAGCATAACATTTTTATAGTACAGGTCAATCGGGAATTAAATACTACTCCTTTTACATGCACTAAATAACTACATTTTACCTGTTGCTCTTGTAGTGTATCTGCTTGATGTGAAGGCTTCTGGTTAGTACATTTAAAGTCACCTAGTCTTTGTTTTAAAATACAGCAAATCCATATTATACCAATTGCACAAATGACACTCATAACTGCTACAACAAAAACCTGAAAGGCAGCATTTATTAAAATTGATCTAGAGTTCATAAATCAATATAGAATACGGAAGTATTGAAATTGATACATGTTAAGTAAAATGATACGTTCAGTGATGTCATATCTTGATAATTGTCGTCAGCGGTATTTTCTAAATATCAAAGAAATGTTATATTTATTTAAAACATCAGTGTGTTATTAAATTGTATTGATTCATGTTAAAATTTCAGAATGTTCAATATCTTATTTACTTTTACAAAATAGAACATGACTTTTGTAGATTTCTTAGCAAAAAGAACGTAATTTAATCATTACCAAGCCTAATTTTAAGCATTTAATGTCTTCGGGACTATGTGAACAATTCATCATTTCTCTCTGCCTGAAATATTTTATAAAAAGATTGCTATAAAAATACTGCATACACTTTATTTCAGAATAGCAATGAGGTTTTCTCGAACTGTCTGTCATAATTCCATCCGAAATAATGAGAAGTTTGTTATGTAATCGTTCAGACCGATTTCAAACATATGTTATAAGCATTATATAATCAAAGTATGAATTCTTTGAATATAAACATAAGATAGTTACAAGAGGATTGAATCCCTCCGCAAAGTGATTAACATCAAGTAAGAATAAACAACTGGATTTATATTATACTGCGAATGACAATGTACACAAAACATATACCAACATAAAAGGCATATATATGTATACATCATATTCATGTTTCAAACTTTCAAAAAAAGTCATATAATTTAAAAATTAAAAAAACTTACCTATGTTCTCTTTTAAAATATAACCGACTAAAATACTCGATTTATTCAACGAATCTAGAACGCTAGTTATCATCATATGATTCAACATTTGAGAACATTGGTTATCAAAAAGAGATAGCACATCAAAAATAATCACGATCATGTTACTACTACGGAGTACTTTGTGGTAAATTAGCACTAAAGTAAGACGCCTCTTATTTATTTAATCATTTAATTTTCATTTTTTTAATGATTTTCATTACTTATAATTTAATATCATTGCACCATCATTTGATGAGAAGTATCCATTTCTAAGAATGAATTTCAATTTCTTTGTAATAAATTAAGAAAGGTTAGTAGATTGATTAGATTTTTATTATTATTATTAGAGAAATTTTGAAGGTAACAAGAAATATAAACTACCAGTATTTTTTGGTAGTCGTGCAAGAGATTTATGGGTTGTTCAAAAATACGACAACGTCCCTAGAGTGTTTACATTTATATTTTTCTCTTTCGTACGTCATATATCATACATAATGTATGTTCTAACAGATTATTACTTGCGTATTGTAAAACCTTGACAGTCAAATCTAGTGGTTATCATCCTTAATAGACAGATAATTCAAGACCAATCATATTTTTTCATATTAAATAAAGTATTATTATTTACTGTAAAACCACTATATTGGATCAAACAAAATATGGAAAACAGCACTTTGTCTAAGCTTACATTTATATCCGTAATGGTTGAGGTTTAAAAGCAATTTGTAGTATATTGAAATTTTATATACACATAATCATACTCCAACACCTTTAGCAGCTTTCTTTAAAGATTGAATACCGCTTGAGTCTGTGCTAGATGGCGTGAGAGATATTGAAAATTCTCATTACCTCTCATGACAAGACGCAATCAAATCGAGGTTAAATTTTCATATGTAAGTGTTGTTTTGATTGCTTCCGGGGGATCACGCGACTTCCGATTCATGTATTTGAGGATGATGACATTTTAGATGCAAAGCATCCTAAAATTAAAGCAGAACGAGTGCGGTCTAGGGTTTGTAACATATTATGGTGTTAGAAGTGGAATTTTACAATTTCATTGTCAATCTTGTGACTGTGTAAAGTCCGGCAGAAAACCTGCGTTATACTTCATTGGATTCGGTGTATTTTTGCATCAAACACTAGTGATCCAGAGGCAGTTGATGAAGTTATCTTTTTTTGACAAGCACAATCGAGTCTGACTGACGGCTTTATAGAGTCAGTTGAGGTGGTGGTAATTATGATCGGTTAGATGCATGTTCTACATATACATCAGTCAGAAGTTTGCACAGATCTTCAAAGCCAAATCATAACAGCAATGACAATGCAGTGATTCATTATGTCGTTATGTGAACGAATAAACTACAATATTTCATCCTTATTTTGCAATGATAAGAGGTTCAGAGCTCCTGTGTACATATTTAAGAACAATATGTGCAGCCACCTTCAGTAAAAGGGGTCCAGATTGGATATGGTGACTAAGACTTTAAGTTTGCACAAGGGTACATGCGACTAAGGTGTCTTTTTTTAGTTTTTAATTTTGGTAAACAGATGCATTGTGCAACAAAGATGATAAATCAGGCTACATCAAGTTTGCAAGAAATATTGAAGACTAGCGCACTAATTACTATGTCGTCCGCATAAATAACTACGTTGTGCGCATGAAAAAACTATATGTTGTAAACGAGTTTCTATGTCGTGCACATTAATTAAGTAGTGTGCGTGAGCGAAATAGTTCCACCGTATTTCGACTTCGATATCAGCCGTTCCGTCGCGCATTATGTTCCCAAATATCATTCGTAAATGAAAAGTGTAAAAGTGTAATCTTGATTGGCTTGTCGCTTATCGCGGAAGAGATTTTTACTGGGCATTGTCCTACCAAATTTAATACTTTTACATGTAATAGTTAAAGTATATGAAACGAGTTAGTTACGGGGGTATAACAGTTGTTGGGGCGACATCGAGGGATGTTTCTGCAAAATAAATGTCGAGGCCAAAAAGCCACTGTTATACCCGTTAAATTACGAGTTTCATATATTATAACTGTTTTATTGCAATTTCCTTTCCTTTTGCAAGACAAATCATTAAAAATAGTGCGTTTCCCTCTAGTGCCCTTTCACTTTTGTTTAAACTGGAAACCAACATAGAATTAACAAAACCAGCTTATGGTGTCTACTTCGGACATCCAAGTTAGCTTTATTTATTACATGCTTTTCGGTGGTTTATAGAAATATATCAGTGAAATAAAAATTTTGGTAATTTCCTGTTTGAAACAGGAAATTTCCCCTTTGAAATATTTCACTTTTT